>NC_136072.1:1142906795-1143146795 GCF_964261635.1 Lissotriton helveticus | reverse complement strand
GGAACATCAACCATCTTAATCTGTCGAAGATCTAAGTTTTTTACCTTGATTGACAAACTCTTACAAATAGTGGACAATACTAAATGAATTAGGTTATAAATGAGTTGGAAATCCGGCATGAATTGTAAAATTATAGATGAATGATCTTTTTATGAAATTTTGTTTTAAATCTTTTTAAGTGTTTTTTAAACAATTTTTTTGTATCATGCTTTATGGTTGTGATAACCAAATAAAGTTTTTTTTGACTGACTGACAATTATGGAACCAGACAAGTGAGATGTTACCTAGGATGAGAATTTCGGTTTTTATCAGTGTTTAACGTCACAGCATCATTGCTCGTGCAGGAGGCAGATTTTACAGGTATCCCTGCTATATAGGAACCAGGATGAGACCCGATGAAGCTATATATGATAGTACACTTTAGCTTCTGGAAAAGGTTCTATATATTCTTTAGACATTTTGGGAATTACTACCAATGGTGCTGTACTAACAGGGCCCGACTGGGAACCGAAACCGGCCCTGGCAAAGTGCTCGGCCGCCCCCCACCCTGCCCCCCGGGGGTTGAGGGTGCCGCCGAGCTCTTTGCCAAGGCCGTTTTTCGGCCGATTTTGTTACAGGGTCGATTTTGCAGCTATGCTGCAAAAACGGGCCTGTAACAAAATCGGCCCTCAGGGGCCCAAAACCGGCCCCCACCCGTGCGGCGCACCGGGGCATTGCCCGGTGCCCGCTACGGCCAGTCCGGGCCTGTGTTCAAACCAGGAGAACATTGACGATGACATACAGAAACAGGTGATTTCCGACCTGGCATCAGTACTGTACCCACCTGGGAGATGTGGGTTGTGTCATTATGTCACGTGCCAAGGCAATGTATTTTTTTATTTTTATTTTTTATTTATAAAGTTTGATATAGCGCGAACTTGATCCCGGAGGATATCAGAGCGCTTTACAATTTGAGGCAAAGGTAACAAATCAAAGCATGAGTCTAACATAGGGAAACTAGTATGTTGCACTGATTGCCGTGCAGGTTCTCTCCGTGCATACACACCTCAGTGATTTATGGAATAGGCGAGGCAAGCAGATATCTTCCCAGGACAAGAAGATTTCTGTAACATTTTGTGCATTGGCCAAGTAGATTTTTCTAAAATTTCCACACCCCTGACAGATAGTAACCTACTGCATGACTTCTGATATCTCATCCTCCTGTGTGGTGGCTCTGGTGGGACAGTAGTGATTTACATGGGCTCACATTGCTGCTTTCGACATGGCAGTGGTGTTTTACATAAAGAGGCAATATAAAAAGTGGCGTCAATCAATAACCCCTTCGCAGCTGACGGGTTTCCCCCGCTGTGCTGGGGGGCGGGGAGGGCTCGTCATGAGCCACGGCGCTCCGGCGCTCATGACATGCTGAGCTCCTCATGACCGCGCCAGTTCCAATGGAACGTTCAGCACCTCAGGGGAATCAGCCCAGCAGACCGATGTCCTAGCACAGAATATAAAACAGGTGTTATTTCTCACAGTGCAGTACACCTCAGTCATTTACTAAGTGGTGCAGAGTGTACCAGCTTGGCACAGCATCTCCTGTGCTACAAATATTTGCAGCTGTACATCTTGACTTCTGTACCTGTAAATGTTTTTATGGGTACATACATAATGTTCTCCTTCGGGGACCTTTTGTTCCCGGGTCCTCGGGTCGAAAAAACTCAAATATTTAATTGGTCCACCTTCAGAACTTTCTGAGATCACACGGCGTTTCCAGAAAATGGGGGCTGTAAACTGCAACGCTGCTTCGCGTTTCTAGAAATCAATTTCTTTGGGGTGGGGCGATAATTTCTGAGTTATTTGTTTGCCATGGTAGCTTCTGTGGTGCAACAGGGGGCTGATTTTGAGGTTTTTAAATGAGTGGGAGAACTGGCTCTGGTTTGCCCTCCAGTCCTGATCAACACCACCTGTGTAAGACATCCCGACTGAGAGGAGGGTCTCAAATCAGGCTGAAGACATCCCGAGGGAGAGGAGGGTCTTAACTCAGGCTGAAGAAGACATCTCGACTGAGAGGAGGGTCTTAACCCAGGCTGAAGAAGACATTCCGAGGGAGAGGAGGGTCTTAACTCAGGCAAAAGAAGACATCTCGACTGAGAGGAGGGTCTTAACTTAGGCAAAAGAAGACATCTCGACTGAGAGGAGGGTCTTAACTCAGGCTGAAAGAGACATCCCAAGGGAGAGGAGGGCTTAACTCAGGCTGAAGAAGATATCTTGAATGAGAGGAGGGTCTTAACTCAGGCAGAAGAAGACATCTCGAGGGAGAGAATGGTCTTAACTCAGCCTGAAGAAGACTTCCCGAGGGAGAGGAGGGTCTTAACTCAGGCTGAAGAAGACATCCCGAGGGAGAGGAGGGTTTTAACTCAGGCTGAAGAAGACATCCCGAGTGAGAGGAGGGTCTTAACTCAGGCAAAAGAAGACATCCCGACTGAGAGGAGGGTCTCAAATCAGGCTGAAGAAGACATCTCGACTGAGAGGAGGGTCTTAACTCAGCAAAAGAAGACATCTCGACTGAGAGGAGGGTCTTAACTCAGGCTGAAGAAGACATCTCGACTGAGAGGAGGGTCTTAACTCAGGCTGAAGAAGACATCTCGAGTGAGAGGAGGGTCTTAACTCGGGCTGAAGAAGACATCTCGACGGAGAGGAGGGTCTTAACTTAGGAAAAAGAAGACATCTCGACTGAGAGGAGGGTCTTAACTCGGGCTGAAGAAGACATCTCGACTGAGAGGAGGGTCTTAACTCGGGCTGAAGAAGACATCCCAAGGGAGAGGAGGGTCTTAACTCAGCCTGAAGAAGACATCCCGAGGGAGAGGAGGGTTTTAACTCAGGCTGAAGAAAACATCCCGAGGGGGAGGAGGGTTTTAACTCAGGCTGAAGAAGACATCTCGAGGGAGAGGAGGGTCTTAACCCAGGCTGAAGACATCTCGAGGGAGAGGAGGCTCTTAACTCAGGCTGAAAGAGACATCCCGAGGGAGAGGAGGGTCTTAACTCAGCCTGAAGAAGACATCTTGAGGGAGAGGAGGGTCTTAACTCAGCCTGAAGACATCCCGAGGGAGAGAAGGGTCTTAACTCAGGCTGAAAGAGACAGCCTGAGGGAGAGGAGGGTCTTAACTCAGGCTGAAGAAGACATCTCGACTGAGAGGAGGGTATTAACTCAAGCTGAAGACATCCTGAGGGAGAGGAGGGTCTTAACTCAGCCTGAAGAAGACATCTTGAGGGAGAGGAGGGTCTTAACTCAGGCTGAAAGAGACATCCCGAGGGAGAGGAGGGTCTTAACTCAGGCTGAAAGAGACATCCTGAGGGAGAGGAGGGTCTTAACTCAGGCTGAAAGAGACAGCCTGAGGGAGAGGAGGGTCTTAACCCAGGCTGAAGACATCTCGAGGGAGAGGAGGGCTTAACTCAGGCTGAAGAAGACTGCCCGACTGAGAGGAGGGTCTTAACTCAGGCAAAAGAAGACATCTCGACTGAGAGGAGGGTCTTAACTCAGGCAAAAGAAGACATCTCGAGGGAGAGGAGGGTCTTAACTCAGGCTGAAGAAGACATCCCGAGGTAGAGGAGGGTCTTAACTCAGGCTGAAGAAGACATCCCGAGGTAGAGGAGGGTCTTAACTCAGGCTGAAGAAAACATCCTGAGGGAGAGGAGGGTCTTAACTCAGCCTGAAGAAGACATCCCGAGGGAGAGGAGGGTCTTAACTCTGGCTGAAGAAGACATCTCGAGGGAGAGGAGGGTCTTAACTCAGGCTGAAAGAGACAGCCTGAGGGAGAGGATGGTCTTAACTCAGGCTGAAGAAGACATCCCGAGGGAGAGGAGGGACTTAATTCCGGCTGAAGAAGACATCCCGAGGGAGAGGAGGGTCTTAACTCAGGCGGAAGAAGACATCCAGAGGGAGAGGAGGGTCTTAACTCAGGCTGAAACAGACATCCAGAGGGAGAGGAGGGTCTTAACTCAGGCTGAAGAAGACATTTGAGTGAGAGGAGGGTCTTAACTCAGGCTGAAGAAGACATCCCGAAGGAGAGGAGGGTCTTAACTCAGGCTGAAGAAGACATCTAGACTGAGAGGAGGGTCTTAACTCAGGCTGAAGAAGACATCTCGACTGAGAGGAGGGTCTTAACTCAGGCTGAAGAAGACATCTCGACTGAGAGGAGGGTTTTAACTCAGGCTGAAGAAGACATCCCGAGGGAGAGGAGGGTCTTAACTCAGCCTGAAGAAGACATCCCGAGGGAGAGGAGGGTCTTAACTCAGGTGGAAGAAGACATCCCGAGGGAGAGGAGGGTCTTAACTCAGCCTGAAGAAGACATCCCGAGGGAGAGGAGGGTCTTAACTCAGCCTGAAGACATCCCGAGGGAGAGGAGGGTCTTAACTCAGCCTGAAGAAGACATCCCGAGGGAGAGGACGGTCTAAACTCAGCCTGAAGAAGACATCCCGAGGTAGAGGAGGGTCTTAACTCAGGCTGAAGAAGACATCCCGAGGTAGAGGAGGGTCTTAACTCAGCCTGAAGAAGACATCCCGAGGGAGAGGACGGTCTAAACTCAGCCTGAAGAAGACATCCCGAGGGACAGGAGGGTCTCAACTCAGGCTGAAGAAGACATCCCGAGGGAGAGGGGGGACTTAACTCAGGCTGAAGAAGACATCTCGACTGAGAGGAGGGTTTTAACCCAGGCTGAAGACATCCCGAGGGAGAGGAGGGTCTTAACTCAGGCTGAAGAAGACATCCTGAGGGAGAGGAGGGTCTCAACTCAGGCTGAAGAAGACATCTCGAGGGAGAGGAGGGTCTTAACTCGGGCTGAAGAAGACATCCTGAGGGAGAGGAGGGTCTCAACTCAGGCTGAAGAAGACATCTCGAGGGAGAGGAGGGACTTAACTCGGGCTGAAGAAGACATCCTGAGGGAGAGGAGGGTCTTAACTCAGGTGAAGAAGACATCCCGAGGGAGAGGATGCTATCAGCTCAGGCTGAAGACCCCTTCTAAGCATACACCATCATCCATTCCTCTCCTTCTCAGGTTTACGTTTACTACTGTGTTGTCTGTCAAATGTGAGACCACCTGACCCTCAAGACGCCATCCCACCAAGACAGCCTGAGCCCTGAAGGAGCATGGAGTCAGCAAAAATGCAAAGACCCTCCTGCACCCTCGTGGAGGGCGGGCCAAGAACTCAACAGTGAAAGCCACGCTGAGCCACGGATCCAGCTTGGCTCTAAGAGTCCATGCACGAACCATGAAAATACTTAATAAAGTCTCTTCAAAATCCAAAAAAGTGTACTTAACATGGGAAGCACTCCACCTTCGTAAATCTAATGATATTGGTACATTGAGAGGCGTTAGTTTTTTTTTTGTTTTTTTTTGCAGAGTTTTATATAGCGCGAACTAGACCCGAACCGAATCAGGTATCAGAGCGCTTTACATAGCACCAGTTACGTTACATGAGGACGGACACACATTCATTTTAGGCACGGGGAGATTAAGTGATTTGCCCAGAATCACAGGAGGTTTTGGCGTCGTTACCGAGACTCGAACCCAGGTCCCCAGGTCCGAGGTCGAGCGCCCTAGCCGTTAGGCCAACTCCTCTCCAAAGTTAAAAGTGATAGTTAAAAGTGATAGTTGTTAAACTGCGCTTTACAAGTACTGATGGATGTTTTTCACCTGTGAGGGTATCCAGGCACGGGGTCGCTGGGCTTAGCCGAAAAGCCAGGTCTTGAGTCTCTTTCTAAAGTCCGTCAGCGAGAGTAATGTTTGGAGGTGGAGAGGACGGCGTTCCAAGACATGGCGGCGAGGTGGGAGAAGGAGCGGCCTCCGCTGTGGCTATGGCGGATCAGCGGAGTCTGTGTGAGGGCGGCGAAGCGAAAGTTTCTGGACGGTTGGTGGAAACATGAACTTAGAATCATTCATGCCTACCCCTCCATGACGAGAATGCCACTAGCGAACGAAGAGTCAAATCATCCGTTACATAACGCTATATTATATTGAAATGTAATTGTATTTATATAACACTTACTATCGTTAATGAGGCGTTAAAGTGCTTTACAACAGCATGCGTGTCTTAGATCCTTACTACACATGAACAACATTATAATATAATAAATCAAACACAAAAGATTTTTGCACCACACACACCCTGAACTCAAAACAATTGCTTCAGGATATTAGACCCAAAGTACAAAGATTGATTATAAAAAACTCAATTTTATTAATACAAAATATTCAGAAGAAGGCACACATTTTGTCAATCCATAAATAGAAAAAATATATATAAAATGATAAGAGAAAGTGGCACAATGATGACAACAATAATAGAGAGCAAACAATGTCACAATAAGATTGCTGCAACTGTAGAAATTTTGATGCTGTTTTCAACTGTAAAATATGAATCTTCACAGACATTAATATAACATCAGACTAAACACATGACAATACATGAAACAAGCGAATGAGAAATATGAAAGACAAGGGAAAACAAGGGATAAATAAAATCGTATAATGTTGGTTCTTCAGAAAGTCGACACGTGTTTCGGCGAACATGGCGCCTTCATCAGGAAATCCACGTTGAAGGAAAAAACCGTATTAAGTGACGCTACGTCGATGGGTAGGGTTAAAATGAATCCGTTCAAGCATCTAGGATACCGACACTTAACACTACAATATCTTGATCTGAAATTAAATGAAAGAGTATTTCTATAGCGCCTGACTACCCGGAGGCCTCGAAGCGCTTTGAAGAACAGAAACCGGCACAGACAGAATTCTCAACTAAGAAGACCGGCCAAATAGGTGTGTTTTCAGGAGCTTACGGAAGGACGTCAAATTGCGATTCTCACATAGAGACTGAGGAAGAGAATTCCACAATCTGGCCGCCGTACATGAAAAAGAACTCCCTCCCCATCTTGCCTTCTTGATCTTACTAATGGAAGCCAGGTGTTGGGTGCTTGAGTGGAGGGGTCTTGATGGTAAATAGGGTGATAGCAGGGAGTGGAGAATGGCAGGGCCCATTTTCCACCAGGCCTTATGGGTTATGCACATCGCCTTGAACTGTATCCTGGCGGCCATAGGTAGCCAGTGAAGCTGTCGAAGGGCTGGCCTTGCAGATTGTCTCCTGGGAATCTGCAGAAGCATCCTTGCTGCACTATTCTGGACCACCTGCAATGTATTTATTGTGGCCAATGGAGCTCCTAGGTACAGCATGTTTCCATAGTCCAGCTGAGATAGTATCAAGGCCTGGACCATTATTCTGCGTGCTTCAAACGGGAGTAGAGGGAGGATTTTACGTAGCATCCTTAACAGCCCATAACAGGTTGATGATAGGACCGTGGCTTGGTGTCCGAAATTAAGGGCGTTGTCCAGCCACACACCTAGGCTCTTTATGTGCGGCTTTGGTGAAGGAGCAGGGCCTGTGGCGTTTGCTATTAAAAAATGCAGAACAATTCCAATGTTTAGAACACAAACTCAATTCCTAACCGAAAGAGACACGTAGTCTTCAAAAGGGCATCACCGTTTGGGGATAGATCTGGGCTCAAGGCCTCAACTCACGTGTTGGTCGGTCTGACAAAGGATATTCCGAACTTCAGAATGGGTTCAAAATATCTTACGCCCTTCAACTGCACTCCCTGCATTATCGACTCTGCCAAATCCCTCGGAATCACACTCGATAAGCACTTGAACATGCAGAATCATATAGCAATGTAAGCAAGGGAGCTAAATACTAGATGAACAGATTAAGGAACCTCAAACCTTTCCTTCCACAAGAGGACTTCAAGACGGCGGTGCAAGCTCTGGTACTGCCTAGGCTAGACTATGGTAGCACCACGCTCTGTGGACTTCCCACATATAACTTGGCCCCACTAAAAGCGTTCATTAATGCAGCAGCTAGACTGATCACTGGTTCAAAAAGAAACAAGCTCATCTCTCCAGCCCTCAAGTCCCTAAACTGGCTGCCGTATGAGGCTAGAATACAGCTAAAGGCAGCCTGCATGACTCACAAAGCCCTACGTCTCAAGACTCCCTCCATTCTGGCTCAAAAGCTAGAACTACCTGGAGGTTGCACACAGTCAGGAAGTGCAAGTTCATGGCTCTTAAAACCACAGATGTAACACAAAATGAGAACCAGTCACAAAGCCCTCTCGGAGGCTGACCCAAAGTTTTGGAACTCTCTTCCACCGGAAGTCTGACGAACTTCTTCCACTACTAACTTCAAAAGAAGTTTTAAAAAATCCTAATGGCTAAGTTATTGCCATAAAACGGCTCTGGCATATCTGCTCTTTGAAGTCCCCCTGATTTGACTATTAGTTGTTGGACCTTTGAATCCCAGCATTCGCCTGCCGTGCTCATTTATGTAGCAAATATTATCGAATATTCTTCTCCATTGTCTGTATCGGCCCTAGCTTAACTGCGTTGAACGACTATCTTGTTGTTTTATTCATATTCATATAATACCTATCCAAATTGTAAAGCGCTCCGATACCCGCCTGGGTCGCGCTCGCGCTATATCACAAACCCTAGCACACGCTAATATCAATCAATTCAAGACTGCTTCCAGTATTTGGTTTGTATCCACTGCTTTATTGCTACTCTTCTCAATTCCTTCTGTTCTCAGCTAACACGTGTTTAGTCCGATTAACGCGACTTCTTCAGGGCTATTATCACAGTGGACGGAAAGGCTGTAATGCCGGTGATGATTCCAAACCGAATGCCGATATTCTCATCTAGTGTCCAAAATTAATAAAGAAGATTCCCAAAATCGTCTCTCGACACAAATATAAAAAGCCATCAATCTCATGTTATATACATCACTTGTGTCCACCTCTGCTCGTCTCTCATTTAGACCAATCGACTCACAAAACCATATGTCACGACCGCTGTGTAGGTCTGATTTTAAATATCTTTAACTGTTTCTTTAACCTTCGGTGCTGTTTCTTTAACCTTCGGTGCTGATGACGGCTCCTGGTCGTCATCAGTTACGGTGGGCGTGTGCTGATGACGGCCGGGAGCCGTCATGACCACGCCTGCGATCGGAATGTGCCGCACAGGCGCAGAATTCCGGACGCAGCCAGGGGGTTAATGTAAAGTGCTAATACCCTACTGAAGATCACCCACGAGTGCAAAACACGTTTGTGCTATATAAAACTTTAAAATAAATAAATAAAATGATCCCAATGGGACACCATATATCAGTATTATAATGTGGGTTAATATCTATATTTTAATGCGCATTAATTACCGAAGATTTCCAGGGATCGTTGTCCCCGGAGGTGGATCTGGCCGAAAACAAGCACATGGCTTCCTCCCCCACCAGACCCTCCTCGGGTGGGAGTGTGTGCAGATGAGGGGGCCTTTGGATCCGCCTCGCCCCGGCCGCTCGCTTCACTGCAATTTTCGCAGCTTTGAGATTCGAAAAAAGCCTCGAATAAAAGCCCAGGCCTGATTTACTTTCATTAGCAGAGCAATTTGTTTCTCATTTTTCAACAAGTGCTCATTAGTTCAAGTAAAAAATGTACTGAGACGTGAAGTGCATGGACTGGTCGCGGCCACCCACCGAGGGGTTGTGAGAAGGCGCTCTGCCTTCGCAGGAGGGTGGAGAACAGGAGCAAGGAGGGGGCTAGGGGTGCAGCATGTGCAGCTGCACCGGGTCCCATCTGAACCCAGGTTGTTGCTGTGCTTTACTAGTCTTTGAGCAGTGTGTAGGCCTGCTTGCCTTCCACTAGGAGCCATGCCCACCTGGGGAGGGGGCAGACGATTGTTCTTCTCCCCCTTTTCCATTTGTGTGTTTTTCACTCTCTTGCTCTTGGTCAATGTCTGATGAGGAAAAATGAGTGTCAAAGGCCTCCACCAGCACCCACCAGCTCAAATTAAGCACTGTATTAATTTATTTCCACCCAAAGCAATTCCAACAGCCCCCAGCAGAGTCTGATGTTGCATGCAGACCACGCAGCGGTGGGGGGTGGGCTCCAGGCCCACAGTGACTGTTCTGAAATAAAGCAGCGTCTACTTGGAGCTGCATTATTGATGAAAAGCTCTGCATAATTGTGTCTGAGTGCACGCTGCCTCTAAGCACTCTAGGTTAGGTGAAATTTGCAACATTTGTTTTTGCGTAACTACGGGGAAATCAAATAGTCGTTTTTTGTCCTATATTTTAGCACGATTCACAGCGGCGGCCCCTGCATTAGGGCGGGGAGGGGGGGCATCACCACTCCCGTCACCCCGCCCCCCACGTTTTAAACCTGTTTTATTATCGTTTTATTTTAATCCCCCTGGACCCGCCCCCAGGACTCTGACTAGTCTTGGGAGGCGGGTCTTTGAGGATGACACTGTTGCTGGGGGAGTGGCAGTGCACTGTTACAGTGTTCAGCTTATGACGGTTCGGCCTGCTGTCTAAGGTTGGCCAAACTGTCATGCGCAGTGAAGCTCTCTCCAGAGAGCAGGCAGAGGCTCCCAGTCTGCCTGGGAGCGCAAGTTGCCAGCGCTCAGGCCAATCCGGACGCTGCTTTCATGCACTTGGCCGCAGTGCAGTCTGGGAGCGTGAGCCCAGAAGAAGGAAAAGCGCAATGCGGCGGGCAGTGACTGCGGCGTTCAAGGTAAGTTACTTTTCTTTTTTCTGTTTTTTGTTTAGTGAACAAGGAGTACCACAAACAACAGGTCACTTTACAGAGAACTGGTTTAGTGAACCAGGATCACCACCAATTTGTCACTTTAAAGAGAACTGGTTTAGGGACCCAGGATTACCTCACACACCAGGTCACCTTACAGAGAACTGGTTCAGTGAACCAGGATTACTACAAACAGGCCACTTTAAGAGAGCTGGTTTAGTTAACCAGGAGCACCTCAAACATCAGGTCACTTCACAGAGAACTGGTTCAGTGAATCAGGATCACCTCACATCTGAGGTCACTTCACGAAGGACTAGTTTGGTGACCAAGGATCGCCTTAAACCTCACGTCAGTTCACAGAGGACTCGTGTGGTGAACCAGGATAGCCTAAAACCTCAGGTCACTTCACAGAGGACTAGTTTGGTGAACAAGGATCCCCTCAAACCTCACGTCAGTTCACCGAGGACTAGTTTGGTGAATCATGATCGTCTCACACCTTAGGTCACTTCACAAAAGACTAGTTTTGTAAACCAGGATCGCCTCACGTCACTTCACAGAGGACTAGTTTGGTGAACCAGGATGGTCTCACACCACAGGTCACTTCTCAGAGGACTAGTTTGGTGAACAAGGATGCCTCAATCCATAGGTTACTTCACAGAGAACTAGTTTGGTGAATCAGAATCGCCTCAAACCTCAGGTCACTTCACATAGGACTAGTCTGGTGAACCAGGGTGCCTCAATCCATAGGTCACTTCACAGAGGACTAGTTTGGTGAACCAGGATTGCTTCAAACCTCAGGTCACTCCTCAGAGGACTCGTTTGGTGAACTAGGATCGCCTCACACCTCAGGTCACTTCACACGGGACTAGTTTTGTGAACCAGGATCGCCTCAAACCTCAGGTCACTTCACACAGGACTAGTTGGGTGAACCAGGATCATTTCACGTTTTCAGGAGCTGCTGTCAGACACCCCGGTGCATGCAGCCCCCCATAGACAGACTTGCCTATGCCAGGATGCAGTCACCCCTGCACCAGAGTTCTGTTCTGCTCCTTTCATTGGCTAAGTGCCTGTGCGGCCTACAAGCATCCATCTTTGTCTGTCTTCTGCGCCCTGGGTTTCTCCGCTTAGCAAGCAGTGCATCCCGACCTCCTCTCATCTTTCGTCCCCGAGGGCGGGGATATATTGCACCGAGGTGCAGCGCCTCGAGGCGCAGGGGCTGCCTCAAGAATTCAATAAGCACAGGCTGCTCACAGGAAGCTCCAGCTCGCTAGAGGCACAGACATCCATGTTCATATAACCTTTCAGAACAAGACGAGGCTCACCAGAGGGATTGAATAATTCAGGAGCTGGGAGGCCGCACTCCGAGATCAGCAGACCACAACCAACAGAGCTGCCAGCCAACCTTCCCAAACAAGCACTGGCAAAGCTAAAAGGTCTGGCATTGCAAGCATGCAACTTTTTTACACGCGTGACTTACATATTCTCCCATTCCGCAACAACTCAGAGACCGCAGATGTCACGCATGACCTATATATTATTCCATACGGTAACAGCACATCTAACATCTGTAATTTCAACCAGGAGCCCTTTCACAGAAATCTCACATTCTTGTACGGAGATACCCGGCTGCCTTTGACCCCGTGAACCGCCGGACTCCGGTGGTCCTCCCTGGCACCGAGTGCTCAGAGTGAGGCTTCCAGACAGTGCCAATTACTGCTGGTGAGCAGGCTGAGCCATGCGCCTACACATCACAGGGCGCCTTAATGACGCAGCGCTATAAATATCACCAAATAAACACCGCTAATTAACTTTAATTACAGCTGCCTCTGGATCAGGAGCCAGACGCACCTCACCAAGCTGACGACTGCTAATGAGGTAAAGCCGCGGCGATGACACCGCCTCACCCTTGCAAGGCAGGAGTAAAGATGTGGGGGGGGGGGGCAGGGGGCCCCCCTCCACAGCATGCAGAGGCAGTCTTCAAACCTTCTTGGCTGTCCTGGGCTGCTGGGTCTAGATTAATCTGCAGGGCAGGTACCGCAGTAAACCCAATGGAGTCATCTGCCTTATAGTGTCTCCCACAATGGCCACCAGAGGGCGCTACATTGCAACAAATGACCTAACAAACTGACTTATTGCTAAGTTAAAGGGGGCACTCGAACGTGCTAAGAATCTTTGAATCATGATTGGCCATCGAGGCCGAGCCCCTGGTTCGTGGTGCCAGTGAAGGTTGATTCATATACAAAGTAGAACAGATGGCTAACACATTATAAACATTAACATCCAAACAGATTTACTACTGTGCCAGGAAGGGTGAAAGTTTCAAATCTCTGGGCCTAAGTGCTCCAAAGGTTTGAAAACACCTTTCTGGGGACAGTGTCCTAGGACAGTTTCAGGCTCGCTCCAAAGGGAGGAAAACACCTTTCTGGGGACACTGTCCTAGGACAGTTTCAGGCTCGCTCCAAAGGTATGAAAACACCTTTTTGGGGACACTGTCCTAGGACAGTTTCCGGCTCGCTCCAAAGGTATGAAAACACCTTTCTGGGGACACTGTCCTAGGACAGTTTCCAGCTCGCTCCAAAGGTATGAAAACACCTTTCTGGGGACACTGTCCTAGGACAGTTTCCGGCTCGCTCCAAAGGTTTGAAAACACCTTTCTGGGGACACTGTCCTAGGACAGTTTCAGGCTCGCTCCAAAGGTATGAAAACACCTTTCTGGGGACACTGTCCTAGGACAGTTTCAGGCTCGCTCCAGAGGTATAAAAACGCCTTTCTGGGGACACTGGACAATTTCAGGCTCGCTCCAAAGGAATGAAAGCACCTTTCTGGGGACACTGTCCTAGGACAGTTTCAGGCTCGCTCCAAAGGTATGAAAACACCTTTCTGGGGACACTGTCCTAGGACAGTGTCAGGCTCGCTCCAAAGGTATAAAAACACCTTTCTGGGGACACTGGACAATTTCAGGCTCGCTCCAAAGGAATGAAAGCACCTTTCTGGGGACACTGTCCTAGGACAGTTTCAGGCTCGCTCCAAAGGTATGAAAACACCTTTCTGGGGACACTGGACAATTTCAGGCTCGCTCCAAAGGAATGAAAGCACCTTTCTGGGGACACTGTCCTAGGACAGTTTCAGGCTCGCTCCAAAGGTATGAAAACACCTTTCTGGGGACTCTGTCCTAGGACAGTTTCAGGCTCGTCCCGTGCTCCGTTTTGGCCTGTCTTCCCTATTAAGAGTCCAGCACAGGAAGCTTGCAGCCTGCGCCCCCCCCCCCCCCGTCCAGATGCTTCGTCTCCGGCCTGTCTCTCGCTTTGGATCCGGCCTCATGCAAGCCTATAACTTCCCATCTACTTAATTCAATCGAATCAGTCCTGTCCCCCCAAGTTAATGGGCACTAGAGGTGCCTTTCGAAAGGGGCACAGGACTTCAAAATTCAAAATGCATTGGCAAAGCCTATAGTTCTGGTCTTGCAAGCTGGTTTAGTTAGTTTTTTTATTGCATGCATATGGAACAGAAAAGGACAGTGTTGCTGCCTAGCCATCTGCTTGCAATAAATATTTTAAAATTAAATAAAGATACACAAGTCACATGTCATTTTACAATAACAGCACTGGTGCTTCCCAGCAGACAGGTGTACTTAAAACACAGGCAGAAGCCCTGTCCAGTTTGAATGCACATCACATGAAAATGTTTTTCACCTCACTGCAAACAAAAGGTAATACTGGCTTTCAATTACTGTAATCCGAAGAATTTGTAAACACAAGGATGACTAAAATAATAAAAAGTGGACAATTAAATGAAAGAAAATACATTGGGAAAGTGACGTACTAACCCAACAACCCTGACTGAAGAGCACTACTTGACAGGTGGAGGTGCACATGTGATTAGGTTTATGTGCAGATGTGATTAGGTTTATGTGCACATGTGATTAGGTTTATGTGCACATGCGATTAGGTTTATGTGCACATGCGATTAGGTTTATGTGCACATGTGATTAGGTTTATGTGCACATGTGATTAGGTGTATGTGCACATGTGATTAGGTGTATGTGCACATGTGATAAGGTTTATGTGCACATGCGATTAGGTTTATGTGCACATGTGATTAGGTTTATGTGCACATGTGATTAGGTTGGAGGTGCACATGTGATTAGGTTTATGTGCACATGTGATTAGGTTTATGTGCACATGTGATTAGGTTTATGTGCACATGCGATTAGGTTTATGTGCACATGTGATTAGGTGTATGTGCACATGTGATTAGGTGTATGTGCACATGTGATAAGGTTTATGTGCACATGTGATTAGGTGTATGTGCACATGTGATTAGGTGTATGTGCACATGTGATAAGGTTTATGTGCAGATGCGATTAGGTTTATGTGCACATGTGATTAGGTTTATGTGCACATGTGATTAGGTTGGATGTGCACATGTGATTAGGTTTATGTGCACATGTGATTAGGTTTATGTGCACATATGATTAGGTTTATGTGCACATGCGATTAGGTTTATGTGCACATGTGATTAGGTTTATGTGCACATGTGATTAGGTGTATGTGCACATGTGATTAGGTGTATGTGCACATGTGATAAGGTTTATGTGCACATGCGATTAGGTTTATGTGCACATGTGATTAGGTTTATGTGCACATGTGATTAGGTTGATGTGCACATGTGATTAGGTTGGAGTGCACATGTGATTAGGTTGGAGTCCACATGTGATTAGGTTGGAGGTGCACATGTGATTAGGTTGATGTGCACATGTGATTAGGTTGATGTGCACATGTGATAAGGTTGATGTGCACATGTGATAAGGTTGATGTGCACATGTGATTAGGTTGGAGGTGCACATGTGATTAGGGTGATGTGCACATGTGATAAGGTTGATGTGCACATGTGATTAGATTGGAGGTGCACATGTGATTAGGTTGATGTGCACATGTGATTAGGTTGGAGGTGCACATGTGATTAGGTTGATGTGCACATGTGATAAGGTTGATGTGCACATGTGATTAGGTTGGAGGTGCACATGTGATTAGGTTGATGTGCACATGTGATTAGGTTGGAGGTGCACATGTGATTAGGTTTGAGGTGCACATGTGAAGCTGTAACTCACAGTGCACAAGAGCCGGTGCCTACAGTCGGCTGACCCATTGCGCCATGTTGTAAGCTGTGGTAAGTAGACGTGGGATGAACAGACCAATGGGTGTGGATGGCTGACACAAAGCCCCCTCATTTATAAGTTTGTGATTTTTCCAATTACAACAGGCTGGTGAAAGAGCTACAGCTTTTTCTAGGCCGGACTTAAAAATGTGAACTTTATTGAATTACGAGTCATGATTTTAAAGCTCCATAAGGGTTTGGGTCATTCGTAAAGCTATATTTGGTCAGAGTTGCAGGTAAATGCTCTAGGGTGGTAGGTCACTAGGTTACAGATGGAGAGGGTATGCAACACCTGTTCACTCTAAAGGCTGTGTGATCCCCACCTGGATGGCCCTGGATGGCTTAAAAGCAGCCAATGGGCTTGATGTGCAGGAGATGGTTTTAGAATTGGGGGGTAGGAAGGGTGTGATTGCTGGACTTCAGCACATGTCTGACTGGAGACAGTCTTAACAGCACCTGCACATCTTCTTCCTCTGATACCTGCAGACCTGCATCCTCCAAGGCCTTCATTCCTCCCTCCTCTGAGAAATCCACCCCTCCTCAGAGGCCTGGACTCTCCCCTCCTCAGGGGCCTGCACTCACCCCTCCTCTGAGGCCTGCACTCACCCCTCCTCTGAGGCCTGCACTCACCCCTCCTCTGATGCCTGAATTCACCCCTTCTCTGATGCCTGCACTCACCCCTCCTCTGAGGCCTGCACTCACCACTCCTCAGAGGCCTGCACTCACCCCTCCTCAGAGGCCTGCACTCACCCCTCCTCTGAGGCCTGCACTCACCCCTCCTCTGAGGCCTGCACTCACCCCTCCTCTGAGGCCTGCACTCACCCCTCCTCTGAGGCCTGCACTCACCCCTCCTCTGAGGCCTGCACTCACCCCTCCTCTGATGCCTGCACTCACCCCTCCTCTGAGGCCTGCACTCACCACTCCTCAGAGGCCTGCACTCACCCCTCCTCTGAGGCCTGCACTCACCCCTCCTCTGAGGCCTGCACTCACCCCTCCTCAGAGGCCTGCACTCACCCCTCCTCAGAGGCCTGCACTCACCCCTCCTCTGATGCCTGCATTCACCCCTTCTCTGATGCCTGCATTGACCCCTTCTCTGATGCCTGCACTCACCCCTCCTCTGAGGTCTGCACTCACCCCTCCTCTGAGGCCTGCACTCACCCCTCCTCTGAGGCCTGCACTCACCCCTCCTCTGAGGCCTGCACACACCCCTCCTCTGAGGCCTGCACTCACCCCTCCTCTGAGGCCTGCACTCACCCCTCCTCTGAGGCCTGCACTCACCCCTCCTCAGAGGCCTGCACTCACCCCTCCTCTGATGCCTGCACTCACCCCTCCTCTGAGGCCTGCACTCACCACTCCTCAGAGGCCTGCACTCACCCCTCCTCTGAGGCCTGCACTCACCCCTCCTCTGATGCCTGCTCTCACCCCTCCTCTGTTGCCTGCACTCACCCCTCCTCTGTTGCCTGCACTCACTTCTCCTCTGAGGCCTGCACTCACCCCTCCTCTGAGGCCTGCATTCCCCCTCCTCTGAGGCCTGCGCTCACCCCTCCTCTGAGGCCTGCTCTCACCCCTCCTCTGATGCCTGCTCTCACCCCTCCTCTGTTGCCTGCACTCACCCCTCCTCTGTTGCCTGCACTCACTTCTCCTCTGAGGCCTGGACTCACCCCTCCTCAGGGGCCTGGACTCACCCCTCCTCTGAGGCCTGCGCTCGCCCCTCCTCTGAGGCCTGGACTCACCCCTCCTCTGAGGCCTGGACTCACCCCTCCTCAGAGGCCTGCACTCACCCCTCCTCAGGGGCCTGGACTCATCCCTCCTCTGAGGCCTGGACTCACCCCTCCTCTGAGGCCTGCACTCACTCCTCCTCTGAGGCCTGCGCTCACCCCTCCTCGGAGGCCTGCACTCACCCCTCCTCTGAGGCCTGCGCTCGCCCCTCCTCTGAGGCCTGCGCTCGCCCCTCCTCTGAGGCCTGGACTCACCCCTCCTCTGAGGCCTGCACTCACCCCTCCTCAGAGGCCTGCACTCACCCCTCCTCAGGGGCCTGGACTCACCCCTCCTCAGAGGCCTGCACTCACCCCTCCTCTGAGGCCTGCACTCACCCCTCCTCTGAGGCCTGTACTCACCCCTCCTCTGAGGCCTGTACTCACCCCTCCTCTGAGGCCTGCACTCACCCCTCCTCTGAGGCCTGCACTCACCCCTCCTCTGAGGCCTGCACTCACCCCTCCTCTGAGGCCTGCACTCACCCCTCCTCGGAGGCCTGCACTCACCCCTCCTCTGATGCCTGCTCTCACCCCTCCTCTGATGCCTGCTCTCACCCCTCCTCTGTTGCCTGCACTCACCCCTCCTCTGTTGCCTGCACTCACTTCTCCTCTGAGGCCTGCACTCACCCCTCCTCTGATGCCTGCTCTCACCCCTCCTCTGAGGACTGCACTCACCCCTCCTCTGAGGCCTGCACTCACCCCTCCTCGGAGGCCTGCACTCACCCCTCCTCTGATGCCTGCTCTCACCCCTCCTCTGATGCCTGCTCTCACCCCTCCTCTGTTGCCTGCACTCACCCCTCCTCTGTTGCCTGCACTCACTTCTCCTCTGAGGCCTGCACTCACCCCTCCTCTGATGCCTGCTCTCACCCCTCCTCTGAGGACTGCACTCACCCCTCCTCTGAGGCCTGCACTCACCCCTCCTCTGAGGCCTGGACTCACCACTCCTCTGAGGCCTGGACTCGCCCCTCCTCTGAGGCCTGCGCTCGCCCCTCCTCTGAGGCCTGGACTCACCACTCCTCTGAGGCCTGGACTCACCCCTCCTCTGAGGCCTGCACTCACCCCTCCTCTGAGGCCTGCACTCACCCCTCCTCTGAGGCCTGCGCTCGCCCCTCCTCTGAGGCCTGGACTCACCCCTCCTCTGAGGCCTGGACTCACCCCTCCTCTGAGGCCTGGACTCACCCCTCCTCTGAGGCCTACACTCACCCCTCCTCTGAGGCCTGCACTCACCCCTCCTCTGAGGCCTGCACTTACCCCTCCTCTGAGGCCTGCACTCACCCCTCCTCTGAGGCCTGCACTCACCCCTCCTCTGAGGCCTGCACTCACCCCTCCTCTGAGGCCTGCACTCCTGCCTCAACTCACCCCTCCTCTGAGCCCTGCACTCACCCCTCCTCTGAGGCCTGGACTCACCCCTCCTCTGAGGCCTACACTCACCCCTCCTCTGAGGCCTGCACTCACCCCTCCTCTGAGGCCTGCACTCACCCCTCCTCTGAGGCCTGCACTCACCCCTCCTCTGAGGCCTGCGCTCACCCCTCCTCTGATGCCTGCATTCCCCCTCCTCTGAGGCCTGCGCTCACCCCTCCTCAGGGGCCTGGACTCACCCCTCCTCTGAGGCCTGCACTCACCCCTCCTCTGAGGCCTGCACTCACCCCTCCTCTGAGGCCTGCACTCACCCCTCCTCTGAGGCCTGCACTCACCCCTCCTCTGAGGCCTGCACTCACCCCTCCTCTGAGGCCTGCGCTCACCCCTCCTCTGAGGCCTGCGCTCACCCCTCCTCTGAGGCCTGCACTCACCCCTCCTCTGAGGCCTGCACTCACCCCTCCTCTGAGGCCTGCACTCACCCCTCCTCTGAGGCCTGCACTCACCCCTCCTCTGATGCCTGCACTCACCCCTCCTCTGATGCCTGCACTCACCCCTCCTCTGAGGCCTGCATTCCCCCTCCTCTGAGGCCTGCACTTACCCCTCCTCTGAGGCCTGCACTCACCCCTCCTCTGAGGCCTGCACTCACCCCTCCTCTGAGGCCTGCACTCCTGCCTCAACTCACCCCTCCTCTGAGCCCTGCACTCACCCGTCCTCTGAGGCCTGGACTCACCCCTCCTCTGAGGCCTGGACTCACCCGTCCTCTGATGCCTGCGCTCGCCCCTCCTCTGAGGCCTGCACTCACCCCTCCTCCGAGGCCTGCACTCACCCCTCCTCTGAGGCCTGCTCTCACCCCTCCTCCGAGGCCTGCACTCACCCCTCCTCTGAGGCCTGCTCTTACCCTCCTCTGAGGCCTGCACTCACCCCTCCTCTGAGGCCTGCACTCACCCCTCCTCTGAGGCCTGCACTCACCCCTCCTCTGAGGCCTGCACTCACCCCTCCTCTGAGGCCTGCACTCACCCCTCCTCTGATGCCTGCACTCACCCCTCCTCTGAGGCCTGCACTTACCCCTCCTCTGAGGCCTGCACTCGCCCTTCCTCTGAGGCCTGCACTCACCACTCCTCAGAGGCCTGCACTCACCCCTCCTCTGAGGCCTGCTCTCACCCCTCCTCTGAGGCCTGCACTCGCCCTTCCTCTGAGGCCTGCTCTTACCCTCCTCTGAGGCCTGCACTCACCCCTCCTCTGAGGCCTGCACTCACCCCTCCTCTGAGGCCTGCACTCACCCCTCCTCTGAGGCCTGGACTCACCCCTCCTCTGAGGCCTGGACTCACCCCTCCTCTGAGGCCTGCACTCACCCCTCCTCTGAGGCCTGCACTCACCCCTCCTCGGAGGCCTGCACTCACCCCTCCTCTGATGCCTGCTCTCACCCCTCCTCTGATGCCTGCTCTCACCCCTCCTCTGTTGCCTGCACTCACCCCTCCTCTGTTGCCTGCACTCACTTCTCCTCTGAGGCCTGCACTCACCCCTCCTCTGATGCCTGCTCTCACCCCTCCTCTGAGGACTGCACTCACCCCTCCTCTGAGGCCTGCGCTCGCCCCTCCTCTGAGGCCTGGACTCACCCCTCCTCTGAGGCCTGGACTCACCCCTCCTCAGGGGCCTGGACTCACCCCTCCTCTGAGGCCTGCGCTCGCCCCTCCTCTGAGGCCTGGACTCACCCCTCCTCTGAGGCCTGGACTCACCCCTCCTCAGAGGCCTGCACTCACCCCTCCTCAGGGGCCTGGACTCATCCCTCCTCTGAGGCCTGCGCTCACCCCTCCTCTGAGGCCTGGACTCACCCCTCCTCTGAGGCCTGCACTCACTCCTCCTCTGAGGCCTGCGCTCACCCCTCCTCGGAGGCCTGCACTCACCCCTCCTCTGATGCCTGCTCTCACCCCTCCTCTGATGCCTGCTCTCACCTCTCCTCTGATGCCTGCACTCACCCCTCCTCTGTTGCCTGCACTCACTTCTCCTCTGAGGCCTGCACTCACCCCTCCTCAGGGGCCTGGACTCATCCCTCCTCTGAGGCCTGCGCTCGCCCCTCCTCTGAGGCCTGCACTCACCCCTCCTCTGAGGCCTGTACTCACCCCTCCTCTGAGGCCTGCACTCACCCCTCCTCTGAGGCCTGGACTCACCCCTCCTCAGAGGCCTGCACTCACCCCTCCTCAGGGGCCTGGACTCACCCCTCCTCTGAGGCCTGGACTCACCCCTCCTCAGAGGCCTGCACTCACCCCTCCTCTGAGGCCTGCACTCACCCCTCCTCTGAGGCCTGTACTCACCCCTCCTCTGAGGCCTGCACTCACCCCTCCTCTGAGGCCTGCACTCACCCCTCCTCTGAGGCCTGCACTCACCCCTCCTCTGAGGCCTGCACTCACCCCTCCTCGGAGGCCTGCACTCACCCCTCCTCTGATGCCTGCTCTCACCCCTCCTCTGATGCCTGCTCTCACCCCTCCTCTGTTGCCTGCACTCACCCCTCCTCTGTTGCCTGCACTCACTTCTCCTCTGAGGCCTGCACTCACCCCTCCTCTGATGCCTGCTCTCACCCCTCCTCTGAGGACTGCACTCACCCCTCCTCTGAGGCCTGCACTCACCCCTCCTCGGAGGCCTGCACTCACCCCTCCTCTGATGCCTGCTCTCACCCCTCCTCTGATGCCTGCTCTCACCCCTCCTCTGTTGCCTGCACTCACCCCTCCTCTGTTGCCTGCACTCACTTCTCCTCTGAGGCCTGCACTCACCCCTCCTCTGATGCCTGCTCTCACCCCTCCTCTGAGGACTGCACTCACCCCTCCTCTGAGGCCTACACTCACCCCTCCTCTGAGGCCTACACTCACCCCTCCTCTGAGGCCTACACTCACCCCTCCTCTGAGGCCTACACTCACCCCTCCTCTGATGCCTGCGCTCGCCCCTCCTCTGAGGCCTGGACTCACCCCTCCTCTGAGGCCTGCGCTCGCCCCTCCTCTGAGGCCTGGACTCACCACTCCTCTGAGGCCTGGACTCACCCCTCCTCTGAGGCCTGCACTCACCCCCTCCTCTGAGGCCTGCACTCACCCCCTCCTCTGAGGCCTGCGCTCGCCCCTCCTCTGAGGCCTGGACTCACCCCTCCTCTGAGGCCTGGACTCACCCCTCCTCTGAGGCCTGGACTCACCCCTCCTCTGAGGCCTGGACTCACCCCTCCTCAGGGGCCTGGACTCACCCCTCCTCTGAGGCCTGCACTCACCCCTCCTCTGAGGCCTGCACTCACCCCTCCTCTGAGGCCTGCACTTACCCCTCCTCTGAGGCCTGGACTCACCCCTCCTCTGAGGCCTGCACTCACCCCTCCTCTGATGCCTGCGCTCGCCCCTCCTCTGATGCCTGCACTCACCCCTCCTCTGAGGCCTGCACTTACCCCTCCTCTGAGGCCTGCACTCACCCCTCCTCTGAGGCCTGCACTCACCCCTCCTCTGAGGCCTGCACTCACCCCTCCTCTGAGGCCTGCACTCCTGCCTCAACTCACCCCTCCTCTGAGCCCTGCACTCACCCGTCCTCTGAGGCCTGGACTCACCCCTCCTCTGAGGCCTGTACTCACCCGTCCTCTGATGCCTGCGCTCGCCCCTCCTCTGAGGCCTGCGCTCACCCCTCCTCTGAGGCCTACACTCACCCCTCCTCTGATGCCTGCATTCCCCCTCCTCTGAGGCCTGCGCTCACCCCTCCTCTGAGGCCTGGACTCACCCCTCCTCAGGGGCCTGGACTCACCCCTCCTCTGAGGCCTGCGCTCGCCCCTCCTCTGAGGCCTGGACTCACCCCTCCTCAGAGGCCTGCACTCACCCCTCCTCAGGGGCCTGGACTCACCCCTCCTCTGAGGCCTGGACTCACCCCTCCTCTGAGGCCTGGACTCACCCCTCCTCAGAGGCCTGCACTCACCCCTCCTCAGGGGCCTGGACTCCTGCCTCAACTCACCCCTCCTCTGAGCCCTGCACTCACCCGTCCTCTGAGGCCTGGACTCACCCCTCCTCTGAGGCCTGGACTCACCCCTCCTCTGAGGCCTGGACTCACCCCTCCTCTGAGGCCTGCACTCACCCCTCCTCTGAGGCCTGGACTCACCCCTCCTCTGAGGCCTGCGCTCACCCCTCCTCTGAGGCCTGCACTCACCCCTTCTCTGATGCCTGCACTCACCCCTCCTCAGGGGCCTGGACTCACCCCTCCTCTGAGGCCTGCACTCACCCCTCCTCTGAGGCCTGGACTCACCCCTCCTCTGAGGCCTGCACTCACCCCTCCTCTGAGGCCTGCACTCACCCCTCCTCAGGGGCCTGGACTCACCCCTCCTCTGAGGCCTGCACTCACCCCTCCTCTGAGGCCTGCGCTCACCCCTCCTCTGAGGCCTACACTCACCCCTCCTCTGAGGCCTACACTCACCCCTCCTCTGATGCCTGCACTCACCCCTCCTCTGAGGCCTGCACTCGCCCCTCCTCTGAGGCCTGCGCTCGCCCCTCCTCTGAGGCCTGGACTCACCCCTCCTCTGAGGCCTGCGCTCACCCCTCCTCTGAGGCCTGCGCTCACCCCTCCTCTGAGGCCTGCGCTCACCCCTCCTCTGAGGCCTGCACTCACCCCTCCTCTGAGGCCTGCGCTCACCCCTCCTCTGATGCCTGCTCTCACCCCTCCTCTGATGCCTGCTCTCACCCCTCCTCTGTTGCCTGCACTCACCCCTCCTCTGAGGCCTGCCCTCACCCCTCCTCTGAGGCCTGCACTCACCCCTCCTCTGAGGCCTGCACTCACCCCTCCTCTGAGGCCTGCGCTCACCCCTCCTCTGAGGCCTGCGCTCACCCCTCCTCTGATGCCTGCACTCACCCCTCCTCTGAGGCCTGCACTCACCCCTCCTCTGAGGCCTGCACTCACCCCTCCTCTGAGGCCTGGACTCACCCCTCCTCAGGGGCCTGGACTCACCCCTCCTCTGAGGCCTGGACTCACCCCTCCTCTGAGGCTTGGACTCACCCCTCCTCAGAGGCCTGCACTCACCCCTCCTCAGGGGCCTGGACTCATCCCTCCTCTGAGGCCTGCACTCACCCCTCCTCTGAGGCCTGCTCTCACCCCTCCTCTGAGGCCTGCGCTCACCCCTCCTCTGAGGCCTGGACTCACCCCTCCTCTGAGGCCTGCACTCACTCCTCCTCTGAGGCCTGGACTCACCCCTCCTCTGAGGCCTGGACTCACCCCTCCTCTGAGGCCTGCACTCACTCCTCCTCTGAGGCCTGGACTCACCCCTCCTCTGAGGCCTAGACTCACCCCTCCTCTGAGGCCTGCACTCACTCCTCCTCTGAGGCCTGCACTCACTCCTCCTCTGAGGCCTGGACTCACCCCTCCTCTGAGGCCTGCGCTCACCCCTCCTCGGAGGCCTGCACTCACCCCTCCTCTGATGCCTGCTCTCACCCCTCCTCTGATGCCTGCTCTCACCCCTCCTCTGAGGCCTGCGCTCACCCCTCCTCTGATGCCTGCACTCACCCCTCCTCTGATGCCTGCACTCACCCCTCCTCTGAGGCCTGGACTCACCCGTCCTCTGATGCCTGCACTCACCCCTCCTCTGAGGTCTGCACTCACCCCTCCTCTGAGGCCTGCACTCACCCCTCCTCTGATGCCTGCACTCACCCCTCCTCTGAGGCCTGCACTCACCCCTCCTCTGAGGCCTGCACTCACCCCTCCTCAGAGGCCTGGACTCACCCCTCCTCTGAGGCCTGGACTCACCCCTCCTCTGAGGCCTGGACTCACCCTCCTCTGAGGCCTGCACTCACCCCTCCTCTGAGGCCTGCACTCACCCCTCCTCTGAGGCCTGCACTCACCACTCCTCTGATGCCTGCACTCACCCCTCCTCTGAGGCCTGCACTCACCACTCCTCTGATGCCTGCACTCACCCCTCCTCTGATGCCTGCACTCACCCCTCCTCTGATGCCTGCACTCACTCCTCCTCTGAGGCCTGCACTCACCTCTCCTCTGATGCCTGCACTCACCCCCTCCTCTGATGCCTGCACTCACCCCCTCCTCTGATGCCTGCTCATACATATCATCTTACGGGCCCCTGCAGGAGTTCATGCCTTTCCACACAGACGGTGATGGGATCTGTCCTGTGAAAGGCGAGCTTCAGAGTTGGTGAGCCTGACCCCGGCCCCGCGGTTCCTTCCTGGACTGGGGACTCTGCCAGAAGCCAGGAGAGTGCTGGGAGCGGCCCCCGCGGCCGGAGGAGTGACAGGAGAGACAGCCCGAGACCGCGGTGAGACTGAGCGGATGTGAAAGTGGCAGAAACAGCTTCTCAAACCCTCTCTTTCCGCCAGACTGGAGCGAGGGCCGAGGTGTGAAACCAGCTTTTAATTACTAACAAGATTAGGAGCAGATGTGACACGCCGGGAGTGCAACGAAAAGACACGAATGAAAGCCGCCCTCTCCAGGCACGCTTTCAATCGAGGAATTTAAAGCAGCCGACCCCGGCAGCCCTCGGCTGTACTCAGCAGCCAGACCCTGCTGTGGGGTGAACGGATCGACTTTTGCCAGCCCCAGACCGGGATCCCAAGGGCGTGAACCCTGACCCGGCAGACGCCCTCAAGAGATGAGTGAGAAAGAGAAAAGAAACGCGCGGAAAGCTATTATTCATCTCAACATCTGTTCCGGCCACATTCCATTCCATCACTTTAGACTCGGACCCACCAGATGCAAACCAGCCTTGGCCCTGCTGTATCGAGGCCAGTCCTACCCGAACTTCCAAGCATGTACCCTTTGCAAAGGAACAGAAACCCCTGGAATCAGTTTGGACTTTAATGTATGTATGTACATTGTACTCCTAAAGCTTAACCCTTTGCGTGTTCGTGACGGAACCGTTCAGTCACGAGCCGCGGGTGGGCTGTGCTGGTGACGGAACGGTTCCGTCAAGGCCCGCTCGCCGCGCCTGCGCGGCGTGAATTCCGCACCTGCGCTGAGCGTTCTAAAGAGCGGGCGGGGCCGTGACGGAACCGTTCCGTCACCAGCACAGCACACACGAGGGCCGTGACGGAGCGGTTCTGTCATGAGTACGGGAGCGCCGTGCGGCCCCGCCTCCCCCTCAGCGCTGCGGCGGAATAGCCGCCGCAGCTAAGGGGTTAAACCTAGAAAAAACCTAGCGGAGTTCTGTACAGGGTCAAAGACAAGCCTAAAGTCAACCAGCGATAGCAGCGGTAGGTGGGGGATGGTTAATTGTGTTCTTTAAAGAGGGGACTCCCCAATTCTCCTAAATTGGAGCAGCGCTGGGGCGGTCCTGATGGATACAGGGTTGCTGTTTCAGATCCTGGGTGCAAAGATGAAAAAGGCCGGCTGTCTTGTGTTTTTTCTTCTTCACACTTCTTACAGCCCCACGGGGTCCTGGCTGCGTCCGTGCCAAGATCCACCAGAGATGGTGAACCTGTGTGCAAGATAAACACAGATGCTGGTCTCATGGCTTTCTCAATGCCGCTTGTTTTTAGTAAAGTGTGGGCCGACAAAGTGAGTCAATGTAAATGTAAATGTAAATGTGTTGTACTTGTAAAGCGCACGGCTTGCCCAGCTACGGGGCGTCCCGGCGCTGCACTCATACCGCTGTGGAACCCTTCCTGGCTTTTCCCTGTGAAATGCCCACTCCTGGGCACCCCCAAGGTGAAGCCAGGCATCCCAGCGCTGCTGGGGCCGTTGTGGAGATTAAGCAAGCTATTACCCAGAGTTGCAGAGTGGGACCCATGATTAGAATAGGCACCGAGGCGAGAATTATCAGGTCCGAGGAAATTGAGCCCAAGACCCGCCGAGGCGGGAATTGAACCCTGGTCCCGCGTCAGACCTCTGCATCAGGGTCTGCCGCTCTAACCATTGAGCCACACTTCTCCATATGATGTGATAATATTTCTTCAGGCCCTGGATGAGGCATGCTGCTGCTGCATGCAGGAAGGTTGTAGGAGGACACAAGGGATACCCTACTCACACGAAACCAGGGTACTTACAATGAAACAGAAAACAGTGGATCCTGTGGGCAATCAATTAATAGACGATACATAGCAATAGTCGGAGGCAAGGAGATGTCAGAGAGAGAAAAAAAAGTATATAACACAGGTTTTATAAGAAATCAGAGTTGTTTATATAATATATTCACATTATGTTTTAATCCCGTGCAAGGTGCCCCCAGGAGAAGGTGAAACCTATCTAAAAAAAATGGTGACACTTTGTGACATAAATGCAAGATTTCAACAATTTGTACCAAAACGACCATTTAATCAATACATAATGGATGCTAGCAGCCTCCTCGTATGATAATAGGGGGCTGGGAAATGGTTCCCTTCAGTTGTTAGCTGCATGCAGGAAGCCCTTTAGGGGTGCCCTTGTGGAGTCTGGGAGACCACGGAGCAGGGCGCTACCAGCATCCAGATGTCTTGAACAGAAGTCACTATCTGGAAGAACCGGCTGCACTTTCATGATAAGCGAGGGCTGGAACTAGGCCATCTCTGTTGTTTTCACATGGTGTTCCTTTAGGGAGAGGTTTGTGTCAAGTGAATCAGCACTCAGTGAAAGTTGAGTGTTGAAGCCATCAAGGTACACATGAAGCCAGGTTTGTATGGTTTCTTGTTTGTTGTAACAGGAATTCTGAGCTGGTTGGGTTGAGCTTCAGGGATGTGCTAGACATCCAGGTCTGGATGTAGTGTGGGCGGGCAGAGTTTGAGGAATTGGTTGTCTGAAAGAGGAAATGTTCAAATAGATGCTGTTTCACACGGGCAAAGAAGCATTCTCCCTTCCACCCCCAATCAATGTGGAACAGCATCAGCTTACCCAAAAGGTTGCAGCATTAAAAAGGTGCAACCTCTTGGCATTGCCAATGTTTGTTTCTAAAGGTTTCGAAATGTTCTCGGCTTAAGAAACTGAGGCAAAGGGAAAATAAACTAAGTTTGCCAAAAGTTAAACAACTCGGTCAAGTGAGGAACTTGGGGTTCAAACAGAGATTGGGCAGTTTAGTCCAACCCCACATTATCCAATGAAAGCTTCTTATAAAGCACGCAAATTCTTGGGGGCGTCTAAGCGCTACAACTGTTGGAGAGGATCAAAGCTGGAATGGCCAATAGTAACTAGCAAACAGCCAAGTCTTTAAAGCTTTCCTAACATGAAGAAGATTGGTCAAAGATTTCCACCAGGCCACCAGTGCATTCTTGCATAATTTCCTTATAAGAGCAACCCAGGATGTCTTAACAGATTCTCAGCACAGGGCGGACCAGGTCCCCCTGGGCAGAAGGTTGCTTTCAGTCAGGACGGTCACAGATTTCATTAGGGATTGCCTTCCACACAAAAAAAGAATCCTTTCATGTACCCCCATAAATATTGCTCTTCGGGAACAGTTTCCTAGATTCCAGCCAGACAGATATGTGAGGAAGGTGGTGAGAGAACCCACTTCACTTCAGACTCCCAGGACTCAAAGGCCTTTATGATGGAAACTTCCCTTGTTTCACATCTAGTGCCAATGTTCGCTGGCACCGTGTAGCGCAACGTCGGCCAATGCTCTGTGGCCTCTAGGCGCTGGAAGCAGCAGCACTGCTCTGTAAAGCTGATTATTACTTTTAATAGATAAATTGTAATATAGCATCTTAGGGGGTACAGACCAATATTTCCACCAGCACCAAAGCGCCTTTCTGCCCACCAACCTGCAACTTAAACAGGACATCGTGTCCCAAGGCCCCGACTCCTGAGAACGAGCCGCCATATCAGCCTTTCACCCCCGAAAAGGGGAATCCACTCGAGAACACAGAAAGCAATGACTGAACCGCCTCTAGGCGCTGTGGGAGGCAGGAGAACCTCTGTCCCTCCCCCTGATGTGCTTCCTTGGGTGGACATAGTGTCCAGTGTTAGAACTGCACCTACCTATCCTAACCAACTTTCATCTAGTTTAACCTAATCTAACCTAAACTGCCTAATGTAAACTAACCCAGCCTAAAGTATGTCAGACTAACCGAGTAAAGTAAGCTACCCCAAGCAACTAGTAAAAGTAACCAGATACAGACAAGAGTGTTCCACCTGGGTTCAGTCCGATGCTGTTGTAATGTAGGTCGCCGGTGTAGGCACCGCTCTACAACTCGTCGTCCTCCAGCCTGCAGCCAAGAAGCGAGTCAGCCTAAACACTGAAATGTAGGCGATTCTACTGCTAACCCTGTCCCATGCCATTAATGGATACCTCGACCACACAGGTGATGGCTAAAGTGGAGTGTTCTACTAAAGGGGAAAAGTCTACCCTAGTGAATCAAACAGTGGCCCATAACGAGTCCCAAAAGAATAAATAACCCACAACATGGAGCTCACCAGAGGGTCATAGAGAGGTCACAAGATACACAGAATGTATTATAGAAAAGTATAAAAATCTTTATTTTCTTTTTTCCATATTTTAAAGTGGAGTGTGCACGAAGATTTTTTTCTGTAGCGCTTGGACCAGCACAGGGCCTCAAGGAGCTGCATAAATGGCCTCCGATGAGGACCCAGGATATTAACCCATTGGATTTTAGTCGAAAGATACACACACCCCTCTGGTGGGGTTGGTCTCTACAGGTGGTCCAGTTTAGACCGGTAGGGTTGGTACCAAGAACATTTACCTCCTCCCTGCAGAGTCAGGGTTCTCTCAAAAGAGAACTTCCCACAGATGTCAGGTTTTCTGCCTGCTACGAGGCTTAGAATTAATAGGCGGGAGAATAGCTGGCTGGTGCATTCCCTTGTCTGGCCGGTCACCAGTCAGGGAATCAGCCATAGCATCTTCATGAAACTGGATGTATGAGTGTACTCTTCATCACCACCAAGAGTAAAAGAATTGGGTACCAGAGGAAGATGCCTAAGGAGGCGAACGGCAGAGTCCTCACCTACAAGTACTCACCAGGTGCCAGAGTGGATCTAAAAACTCATCTTTAGCAGTGTTCCTGCTCACCACTAGGGGGCACCATGCAGCTCTGTACCACCCTGAAGTAACAGAGCAGAGCCGCATATAAGCATCACCCGTGTGCACCAACATCAGTTTCTTAATTCCCTTTCGTCACTCATACGCGGAACATGGACAATTCTTGGTACCAATGTGCTGATCTCTAAATATAGAAGAATACAGTTTTCCTTTCCAATCAAAATGCATCTTCTAACAAGTGTTCTTGCGAAAACTCCAACGCGCAAAACTTTTGACGTTCTCACCTGTGGCTAAAAGACCTACCCAGGGTCCTTCCCACTGGAGACGCTACTAGTGATCTGCCGACGCTGGTTACTCAACTCTCCCAATCTTGCATTCGGGGATCCTGCCCGGTGGTTCACAATGAGGGAAAGCCCTGGTGCTCCAACCACCTCCAGAGGCGCAGAGCCTCGGTCACCAGACCTCTGCCCACCCAGTTGGTTGCAACACCATAGAACGGTGGTGTTGTCCATGAGAACCTGCCCAGCCTCCCCCTGATGGATGGCAGCGAAGCCTTCAGAGCCAGGAAAATGGCCCTCAACTCCAGCAGACTGATGTGGAGCTGTGCTGCTCAGCCCTTTGCTAGCCACATCGCCCAGATGGAGTTCTCAGCCCACAGGGACGCATCAGTCACCACTGTCCGCTCCAGGTGCAGAAGGTAGAGGGGTCTGACACATCACCAATGCTGCTGGAGCAGCTGCCACTAACGGTAGCTAGGTTGATTCGTCGTATGTTTCCAAAGGGAGTGGGATTTGTTTTGGGTCTGGGTCCCACTGTTTTCAGTCTGGTTTGGGGATTTGGTTCTGCTTTGTTCTGTAGATAGATGGTTGTGTGATGAACCTGGTAGCGTAGGCACTGGGTTTGTCCTGGGCCTGGTAGCGTTGGCACCGGGGTTTGTGTTGGGCCCTGTAGCATAGGCACTGGGTTTGTTTGGAGCCTGCAAAGAACAGGTTGATTTGCTGTTTTCCTCGAAAGAGTTAGGTTTGATTACTTCAACAAAAAGAAAAGAAAAACCTGTGAGTAGAACCGTGAGGTTGCCTGTAACATACACAACATTATGAACAGAGATGCTGTTAATTAGTAGAACCACCTGAAACCCAGCTATGGGCACCTGTGCACTCTGGTGTAATTAAAGGCCTGCAGCCTACACACCCATGCACACACACACAACATTCCCCAGATGTACACAACAGCACGAAGCCGGCCTATGTAATATAAACCGTAATATAAACCTTCACTAAACAGTGTATTAGCTTACCTCAACCTTGCCGGGTAATCTCCAACAGGACTCAACTCTATGCTCATACAAGTAACATATATAAAAAATATATATATAAATCCTTCCCCCTTACTATCCCTCCACTATCATTTTCAATACATATAACAGACTAACATGTCCACCACTCAAATTAACAGGGGCGGCTCTAGGCTCATGGCGGCCCTGGGCAGTGAGCCTAGGTATGGGGCCCCAGAAGAGGGGGTCCGGGCGGGGCGGAGCGCTGAGGCCAGTGAAGAGGGGGGGTCAGGGTGTTTGGAAGTGGAACAGAGCAGGAGGGCGCCAAATCCCTGCCAGGGGCAGCCACGCAAATCTCAGAGGATTATTATATTAAGGATATATATTGGCGTGGTGGTCCCTGGGGTTTGGTGGCCCTGTGCAGGTGCACAGCTTGCACATGCCTAAGGCCGCCCCTGAAATTAATTTCATGTTTCACTACACTAATTCACTACTAATCCTTTATGGGTTCTGGAGTAATGTTCTACTCGCCAAAAAAGCGCTTCAACACCTCATCAGGGGTTCAAGCGCTATATAAATACGAACCTTTCTTCCCCTTCTGTCCTTCCACTATCCTTCACAATCCAAACAACTGACTAACATATCCACCACTCAAATTACTTTCATATTTCACTACACTAATTTATCACTAATCCTTAATGGGTTTCGGAGTAGAGTGCTACTCGCCGAAAAAGCGCTTCAGTGCCTCTTTAAGGGTAGTAAGCGCTATATAAATGCAAAAAGAGACTCAACGATGTCCTAAATGAAGTTCAAGACTGGCTGACAAAGAATCACCTGAAACTCAACCCCGATAAGACAGAAACACTCCTCATCTCAAACAAAGAAGATAACCCTCAAATCACCGAGTGGCTAAAGTCGATCGATGCTCTCAAGGGTAACCTCACGCTAGCCGACTCCGTTAAATCCCTGGGCTTCACCTTAGACCCTAAACTAACCCTGACAAATCACATTAAGAACTCGGGGAAAAGCGCATTCTTCAACCTCAGACTTTTGAACAAAATTAAACCTTACATTCCCAACAAGGACCTCAAACTAGCCACGCAATCTCTAGTTCTATCAAGACTGGACTATGGGAACTCAATCCTAACAGGCATCCCCAAATCCCACCTGGCTCCACTAAAAACAACACTTCACGCGGCAGCAAGAATGATCACAGGCTGCAAAAAATATGATCACATCTCCCCGGCTCTCAAAGAACTCGAATGGCTCCCTGTGGAAATGCGAAGTACCTTCAGAACGGCCTGCCTAACCCACAAGGCCCTCCACACCGGCAAACCGGAATACCTGGCTAACAAGCTCAAAAAAGCAGGCCAAGCCAGAAATTTGAGAAGCTCTAATTCCCTGCTGCTCATCCTACCAAAAACCAGAAGGAAGAGAACTGCGGACTGCTCTTTCTCAGGAAATGCCCCCAAAATATGGAACGCCATCCCCCCGCACATCAGAACTCTACCGTCCTATGCAGAATTCAAGAGCCAACTTAAATCCTTGTGCCTGATCCGCTCCCTTGGTTATGGATAACTTGGAGCTGCAAATGTCTCAGAATCCATGCGGTATTGTTGAATCCAGTACTGAGAAGCCCTGCTGTCCGAACTTTTCTTCTTTCCAAATTGTCTGTCGCCGATTGCTTTTATTGGGTTTGTTTCATGTTGTTCTCTTTTTCATGCCTACTACTGTGAAGCGCTCTGATACCTTCGGGTCTTGTTAGCGCTATAGAAAACTTCTAAATAAATAATAAAAATAAAATAAAAATTACAATCTACCGACCGCTTTGGCTCCTGTTGAAGGGGACTCCCGCACATGGGATGGAAGAATGTTCTCTACTTGTGGAAGGAAACTCTGAAACTCTTTGCCTCTTATTTTACGCTCGCAGTGAACCCTGCAGAAACTTAGGAAGCAGTTGAAGACTTGGCTTTTTACCTAACCAGCCACTTAAGCTGCTCCCAGAGTTGACTTTCATCTGGTGGGAGGTTTTTTTATGGTCCTTTTGTAGTTCTAAGACACCTTTGGGTAATTGCGCACTTTGTAAAATTATTTATTTATTATTTATTTTATTTATATGCTTCTATAGCGCCTGAATAGACCCCCGAAGGGGTATCTCCGCGCTTTGCCATACAAAGGAGACCAGCTACTCTGCCCATAGACATTTATAGTGAGTGGTGGGAGGGGAGTGAATTAGATGCTGGAAAAAAGGTACGTTTTCAGGGTTTTTCGGAAAGACAGGTGATCAGTACTAAGTTTTAATGCGAGGGGCAGGGTGTTCCAAAGAACAGGCCCTGTGTACGCTAAGGCCCTGCCTCCTTGCCGAGTTTTTTTAATTTTTGGAACCTTAAGGAGCTGGAGGTTGCTTGATCGTAGTGAACGTCCAGGAACATAAGGGAGGAAGGCTGAGGTGAGAAATTTCGGTCCTTTCCCCATCAGGCACTTGTGAATTGTACACAGGATTTTGAATTTGGTCCGCAGTCGCACTGGCAGCCAGTGAAGTTCTGTCAGTAGTGGCCGGGAGGGGGTCCTAGATGGAGCATTCATGACTAACCTCGCGGCCGTATTCTGGACCACCTGAAGTTTGTTAAATTGGCCTTCATTAGCTGACAAAAGAAGGCCATTACAGTAGTCCAGTCTACTAACGATCAGAGCCTGGACCAAGGTCTTTCTGTGGTGATCTGGGAGAAAAGGAAACACCCTTCTCAGCAAAGAAATGACCCCGAAACAGGTGCCAGCAACCTGGTTGACGTGTTCTTTAAAGGTCAGAGACTGATCAAACAGCACTCCCAGATTTCTTATGGTCTGTTTGGGAATAGGGGCAGGTCCTAGTTCAAGCGGCCACCACTCATTGGACCATAGTGTTACTGCTTCCCCATAGAGTACAACCTCTGTTTTGGTCACGTTGCACTGTAAGCAGTTATCTGTCATCCATCTGGAGACTGCCCTCATGCCTTCTGCGAAAGTTCTTTGTAAAGCAGGAGAGAAGGTCTTAAAAGGGAACAGAAGTTGGGTGTCGTCGGCGTAGGACACCGGTATAAACCCAAAGGATCTCACCAAGTCAGCCAGGGGGGCCACGTACACATTAAACAATGTGGGGCTTAGGCATGAGCCCTGTGGCACACCCCTGGTGAGCTCCCTAGCGATGGATTTATGGGAGCCCAATCGGACTTCCTGAGAGCGACCCGAAAGAAAGCTCGCCATCCAGGACAGGGCTGTACCTCCCAGTCCTATCTCTCTCAGCCGACAGAGAAGCAAATCGTGAGACACCGTATCGAAGGCAGCGGATAAGTCCAATAGCACCAGAATCATTGACCCTCCACTATCAAGCGTCATCCTGATGTTATTGGTGACGGCCAGTAGGGCGGATTCGGTGCTATGGTTGGGCCTAAACCCAGATTGTGAAGGGTCTAGGCCACCCGCTGTCTCGATATAGTTGGAAAGGTGGGTGTTCACGTGCCTCTCTTTCATTCATTCATTCATTTATATGGGGTTCCTCGATTTTCAAAGCGCTTCAAGAACATGCCAATGGTGGCAGTGCGCTATACAAATGCCCTGACATAACACGCCAGGCTCGTGCGGATAAAAGATTAGGCCTATCCATTTCTCAAGCCTCACCATCTAGAGGACCCCCCCAGTTTAGCGCCCACCATTCCGCGCACAGCATCATGGGGCCTCCGAAAAGAGTTGACCTTGTGATATATATTACAAGAGAGGAGCAGAACGTAAAGCTCAGAAACACCCATAAGGCGGCCGAGGAGCACGTCTAAGCGCTATAGCGGTCCCCGGCGCGAACCGAGGCGCTAGGCCAGGCAGGCACCGCTGCTTGGGCCGCATCAGCAGCGCCGCCCGGCAGCGCACGGAGGCGCCTAATGTTTTAATAGGATCTGTGCTCTTGTGCTCACCCGGGTATAGCGCCTCGAGGGCTCTGCCTTTCTGCAGAGTTTCGTTACACCGCCAACGAAAACAATTGCTTTGAGCCCCCGGATTCTGTACCTGGGGAAGGAAACAAGCTGACGGCGCAACGCGAGCTTCAAGAATCCAGAGTGAAACCAGCTGCGCCGCCTCAAATTAATTGTCGGCTTCTTTTAAGAGGCGCCCGATGGGTCTAATTAACGCGGCCGCGTCACGGGGGGGGGGGGGCGACGGGGATGAAGCAGGCCTGCCATGTGTCAGTGTGAGGCCGACACTCCTCTCAGACACGCAGCCTCCGGGGTCCCTGGGCTCAAGAGGCGCCTGGAAGCACGCACAGTGCATAAGGCGCGTTGCCGGGAGCGCGCCATACCTGTGCGAATACCAGGCATAAGTATGGTTTCCATAGAGAGCAGTTCCTGGGCTGAATTATTTTAATCTGCTCTCAAACTAGATGTTACGGAAAATGAACAGTAACGCTATGGTCCCCAGATCACACAATTTGGTCAGGTGGGGAGCCGGGATTTGAGTCCAGGAATGCACATTGTGCAGTTAAGAGAATGCAGGGGTAGGTACATCCTTCTATGGCCATATAACACCAAAGGCCAGGGTTTTGTGTTCATTATTGTTATTCATTAGTGTTGGGATACAGGGGTCAATAAATACACTTATCACACCCTATATCAAACTGACACCGTGTGCACATATATATGGATGCTGTCATGACATTGAAAGGTGTGTTTTTTGTGTGCAATGTTTCCACAGACACTGATGATCATTTCCCGCCCTCCTTTCCTCCACTGGTCCCCTGAGGTGACAAACAGGACTTGTAGGAGATACTTAACCCCTCAATGACCATACTAAAAAAATAACAAAACAAGGAGGTGCAGACCCCAGAGTTTGCTGCTCAAGCTACAGGGCTTCTATGTGACTCAGGAGACGTGCATTGGGTTTTCAGGCCAGTGCTCCATCTGAGCTGGGGGGCCCACCGGCACTTACTGTTCCTCATCAGACCAGTGCTTTAAATGGGCCGGTACTGTCCAGTACGGAGTACCGGCACTTTTTTATTTTGAGTAGGAGAGTACCGGGACTTCTCAAGAGAAATGCAATGCCTTTAATTGGAGAGTACCTGCACTTCTCAGTAACAAGCAGGCACTCTGGTACAGAGTACCAGCACTTCTATTTTTCCATTTCAAGCAAGGCATCAGACATTGTCTGCAAGCAAGACAGAGAAAACACACAAAGAAAGAAAGAAAGAGGAAGAGAGCGAGGAGGAGGAGGAGGAGGAAGGAGGAAAAGAAAGATGGAACAAAGGGCCCAAAGGGCCCAAAGGGAGAAAGCGGGAACGACAAGCGTTAGATAAAGAGGCAGCGAAGTGTCTGGTGGTGGATCAAAGAGGCCTGAGGTGGATTCACAAGAGGCAGCCTTGGTATTCGGGCGCCGATTTTTAATAGCATTGCCTCGAGAGAGGTTTCGGCACCGGCACTCATACTTTTACAAATTAAGCACTGTAGATAGAAACGCACGGACTGCCATGGTTTGTTTATTAATTTACACTTCAAAATCTGGGGTGAGAGGGGGATAAGTCACCCCTGTACCCCACAGTTCCTACGCCTATACCTCTTGGCGCTGTCGTGGGCCTCTAGTGAGCACATAAACCCACCAGTTAGGGGCAAGGACACTAGAATTATGTGACCAGGTACAACCAAGCTATGCAGCAGGGTTAGATTATGTGTCAGGAAAAGACAAATCATGGGCATAATGTACCAGATTTTGATGCTGTAACACTTCACTATTTTGTCATTTTACAAACCTGTTCACACCGCTTGGTCAAAGGTTTTGTTAACATCAGTTTAACACCTAAATGTAGCAAACAGAACTTGACAGCGACCTGTCTCTGCGCGACAAAGTGCCAGTCACTGAGCACTTCGAGTGAAGGCATTTTTCCTGATCACATGTGCACTTCTGTCTATAAAGATGTGCATTTAATTTCCAGGGCTGGCGGGCCAATGCTTTACTTTGCCAGTGCTTTTTTTCCATTCAAATTTTTATTCATTTTTAACTTACTTTAGTGATTCTCGTACTTTTAAAGTATGTCTTCAAGTTACAATAATTCAAAATCAGTACTTACTTTTGCTTTGTGCCAATTGTGATGCACATTAAAACTGAAAAAGGGTGTGTTTACATCTTAAGTACAAATGCCTGCTGGGAAGCACCTGTACTTTTCTATTAAAATTAAATATGATGCTTAATTTTAAAATTTCACATTTTTATTGCAAGCATATGGCTGACATATTTAGCTGGAAGTGGGTTTTCTTTTTTCTTCTTTTTATTTGTGTGCCATATGCTTGTTATAAAACACAAATATTAAGCGTCAGACTAACTTGCCAACAGCAGATTTATCTCCTTTGCCAAGGCTTGTTTAATAATTATATTAAGTTTCCTTCAATAGGGGTGAAACGGGTCAACGACAATCTTTGCGATTTAAGAAATGCTGCACCAAAAAACGAGCACAGCTTATATCACAAAACAACTGTGATTTAGGGTGTAAACACAGTGGGAAAGATGTGACGTCAGTAGGCCTCTGGCCTTCAACATATGCAATTCTCAAAACTCACTATTTTGCTAAATTACACTGTATGGAAGTCATTAGGTCGAGTTGACGGTAGCCACTGACATCTGCAGAAGTTCGAATCCTGGCAAGGCAATCCAGTCTTCCATCCTTCTAATGTCGATACATTGTGTACCATTAAATTGGGTTATAGTAAGTACAATCAGTTGCTTACAGTGCTTAGAAATGTCAGACATGTCGAGTGAAGCACTATATAACATTGTTAAAACCAATTTACTATGGAGTTGGTCAGTAAATCTAGCTCCTCGTCTTCGAGGAGCTATAGGGCAGAGGAAGAGTTACATTTTAAAAGCTAGCTGCATCTTACTCTTGCAGAAGAATGGGTTTTAAATCGCGCTCTCCCCGCCCCCGAGTCACACCCTCTCACCGCCAAGAGGCGCCCACCGCTGCTGGCACCCTCACAGCCACCGATCTGCGCGGGGAAACATATATATTTGATTAAAACCATTTGCTTTCTGTCCAAAAGTGGGCGGCGAGAATGAATGGGCCTCTTTGTTCGACATTAATCTCCGCACTTGTCCAAGTGCCAGATGGCGGCACTTCACGGGCGCGCGCGACAGGCCAGGGCCGCTCGGGCAGTAAATTTGCGCTCAACGATTTCATCTGAAACAAGCTGCGCAGGCGAGGCCGTCGCCGAGGGGGCGGGAGGGCTCATTTACCAATGCTTGTTTTTTAAGCAGTCGGTTTAAGGCTGCACGGAGCCAGTGACGCACTGCCATACAACGTAAAGGCACATCTGGGTGTACGGTGAGTGAACGTCACTCCCTTCAGTGAGGGCCTCTTACGTTTATATAGCGCCTGCTGCCCACAAGCGCTGTGGTAGAACCATATGTATGTAGCTTTGCAGAGGGGAAACAACCTTTACAACGCAACCATTACATCGCAGTATTGTACTGTATTATATTGTAATTGCATTTATATAGCGCTTACTACCCATGACGAGGCGTCGAAGCGCTTTTTCGGCGAGTAGCACGCTACTCCGGGACCCATAGAGGATTAGTGTTGAATTAGTATAGTGAAACATGCCAGGACATTTTAAGTGGTGGATAGGTTAGTCAGTTATTTGGATTTGGAATGATACCAGAAGGATAGAGGAGGACAAAGGTTTGTATTTATATAGCGCTTGTTGACGCACGCTATTCAGAAAGCCTACAAAGGATTAGTGGTGAATTAATATGGTGAAATATGAAGTAATTTCAGTGGTGGATTTGCAACATCGTTCCCAACGCATGTCACTACAACGAATCCATTACATTGCATGTCACTACAACGCATGACACTACTTCGCATGTCACGACAACGCAGGCGTTACATCGCATGACATTACAACGCATGCCATTACAACGCCTCTCCTGAAACTGTCAAAAACCTACAGGTGGCTATGAGCCAGGTAACTTGTTGATGGTTGGACGTCCCTGCAAACTCCCACCACACAACCCACCGCGCTAGCCTATCCCAAAGCCTGGAAAGATGCCAACATCAAGCCTCAATGAGCCGCCTCGGCCGAGAACCTCCGCATTAAAGAACTCGTTCAAGCCAGGACAAAGCAAGCGAGATGCCACCTGCGAAGGATTAAAGACCTAAACAGATCCTATCTGGCGGGATCTCAGGAGAGCTGGTCCGGCCTAAAGCATATATATGCGCCTCCGCACTGGATTCCACTGGTCAGACTGACCCAGGCTTGGTCTCTTGACAGACACTAAAACACCGAGTACATCACCCACTCTCTCTTAACACTCACAAGGGCACCCCGGTGGTTCACTGCTAGATGGAGAAGCCGGTTGGAGAGGTGATAAAGAACGCCATATAACCGTGGTCTTCGTAATAAAATAGGGGAACATGGAGGGCCCCTCAAGCGACCAGGGGCCAGATGTAGGAGCCCAAATACGGGTCGGTAACAGCCGATTTCAGCCTAGCGACCGGTATTTGGGTTTTGTAATGTAGGGGGCTAGAAAATTACAGAATCGGTATATTTACCGAATCCGTAAATTTACCGATTCGGTAAAATACCGAATCAGTAAATTTACCGATTCTGTAATTCAATATGTAGGTGGCACAGTTTACAGTGCCACAGGCCATTACCGATTTGTTATTTACCATGTAATACTATTACATGGTAAATAACGAATTCCAGTGTAAATGCACATCTGTGCATGTACACCTGTGCCATGTGGCACACATACATGCCCTAAGAGCATGTATGTGTGTCACATGGCACACAAGCCAGAAACAGGGGTGCAACAGGGTGTCAAAGTGACACCCTGTCCCCCTTGGAAAATCTGTATTTTTACTGATTCGGTAATTACCAAATCTGTATTTGCTATTGATTCCTATGGGCTTCAAGGCCCATAGGAATCAATGGCAAATACTGATTCGGTAATTACCGAATCGGTAATTACCGAATCTTACAGATTCAGTATTTTTACTGATTTTTTTTTCCTACATAGCAATTACCGATTAGTAAATACCGAATCGGTAAAATTCGGTATTTACCATTCGGTAATTTGCTATTACCTACATCTAGCCCTAAATTTCAAGCTTGGAATGACTACAGAAGCTAACACATGTAAATTCAGTGTACAGCAGTCTTTAAGCTCCTTAAATAGTTCTGCTCATTTGTGGGCCAAGACATTAGGAATATCGCATTGCTGATGAGCTTCTGCTCATATTAGAAGATATATATCAGATTTTTGAGTGTTAGAAATAGTGAAGAAATACAATCCAGACGTACGGAACCAAAAGAAGAGCGGTCAATCTCAGTACATAACCTTACAAGTGAGGAAGGGACGGCACGGATAATATCTCCAAAGAAATCAGTACAGTATTCACCGGCAAAGAAAAATCCTGAAGAAGGCATTTGCCGAAACGCGTTGGTGGTATTCTTCAAATCACTACCAGTGTTTTTGTCCATGTAATGCTAATCTTGCGACATAATCTGTCCAGACAATATAAAGTGTGATAAATATAATATGCTGTTTAACTGTGAATTCTAAACAAGTTTGCGGTTGGATCTACCAGTGTAATATAGGTAGTAATGTGTAATTATTTATGTGCTGAAATGAATGATGTATAAGTTGAATTTATATATATATTTGTTTACCAACAAAAAACACAAAAAGATTAATAAAATCTTGGTCTCTTGACAGACACTAAAACACGGAGTACATCACCCGCTCTCTCTTAACACTCACAAGGGCACCCCTGGTGGGTCACTGCTTGTAAAGCGCACCGCCTCAACATGAACCAAGGGTCTGAGGGACATGAACTGGGGGTCTGAGGGACATGAACTGGGGGTCCGAGGGACATTCATATCACTTGATCTGAGGGGCATCTACTTCACATGGTGCTGGCTGCCTGTCGCAGACTCACCCCCAGCTGCCCTGCTCTAAAGTAGTGTAAAAGCCCACTGCTGTGGGCCATATCAGTTGTTAAAGGACCTGAACCGATTTAAAGGTCAGACTTACAGCCCAGGGCCTATGAGGGAGAGGGCCTTTAACAACCATTAGAGCCTGAGGTGGAAGGGCTATAATGATATAAGAGCATCCCATCCACTGAAGGTCGAATGTTCTAAACTAGAAGGTGAGAAACCGTGAGACAAACGTTGCACTGTTGGAGCCAATCGCCAACACCAGCCATTATCGGCACGAGCCACTCAACTGTCTGTAAAGGGGCTCTCAATATTCCAGTGTTCTAATACTAGAAATATTATTAAGAGTGGGCAAGTAACTTAGATTAGTGTAAGTATAAATCAGCCAAAGTGGCCACTTAGCGCCATCACCGCATAATCAGGCGGATCCGGACAGCGATCTGAACTCGCCACTTATTTTCTTTAATACTTTCTTTACCGCGCTGCAGGCTGGCAGCTGAGGTGATGGCTAGGGTGGGCAACTGGCACAGAAGGGGGATTTTAGGAGCAGGTGTGTCCTTAGGTTGATCAGACCAACCTCTCGGCTCCAGCTGCAGGACACAAGCTTATCAACTGGAAAGGTTTGTAGTGCCTGCCTCTTAAACCAGAGCCCCTACCTGTTCACCTTTCACCTGGCGAGATGCCACTCCGAAGGGGTAACAAAAGCAACGGTGGCACCCTCAACAAAACAGAAAGTAAACACAAGAGGGAAATAAGTTGCACTTTCTTCAGTTCAACTTAGTAATTATTTTAGAGTTTTAGCAATCGTTGCCTTGTATGGAAATGTGATAATGTATGTTCCATGCAAGAAAGGCAGTAAACAGAACTGTACTTAATATCAGAGAATGTGTGTGATGGGGGAGGCCATGAGAAAGCAAACTGAATGGGAAGGTTGGCAAGGCCATGTTTTCAGTTTAGAAACTCCATTGTTTCTGACAACGTGCAAACTAACAAGGCAGACACTGGAAGCTTTCCATTTCTGTGGCGCATGCGTTACAACTGTGGCTGCAAGGGAATGTTATCACCATAGCTGCTTCGAACGTTCAAAGAAACGGGCGGGGCCGCGTCGGCCGTTCGCCCCACCACTTAGGGGGTTAAATTCAAGAGATAATAATAATAATAATAATCCACATTTGTAAAGCGCAAACAATCACCCGTAAGGGTCTCTAGGCGCTGGGGGCCGTCGGGAAGATTAAGTGAGCAATTGCCCAGAGTCACATGGTGCTGGGCTAATCTGCCGCCGGCGCCGGGGATCGAACCGTGAACCCCAGATTCCAGCATCAGTCACCCTGGCCACTGCGCCACACCTCTCCTCGGGGATCGGTCCTGGAAGGAAGAAGGATAAAATAGCATTGGTCTGCATAGCTTCCCTATGCAGAGGGGCATTGTTTGCACATTTATATATCCAAGAGGAAGCAGAGTTTCTCTCTCCTCTCTGGGTTTTTCCTCCACGGACCCCGACTGGCTCTCCTCCTGCAGGGCCTGACACACTCACTACCTTGCTCAGCAAGCAGCCGGACTTCTAGGCCCTACACAGGCCCTCAGCGCCTCCAGTACACAGGGCAGGTTTCAGTTGAGATCTCTCCACCTCTGGGAGACCGGCCGTCTTACTGACACCTGCCCAGATCACACAGCAGTCCTTATGAATACTCCTTCATTGGCTACTTAGAATGTGGAAGTAGAAAAAAATGGGGTGGTTTGAACCCCTCTTTTATACACATTTTTTCTAACAGGGATGTAGATTCACTAGCGATAGTTTCAGAACTGGTTTCAATTGGTTCTCATTCCAAATGCCACTTTGTGGCTGCTCTGCAGACACAGGTTTTGTGCAAAGTGATGGCTCTCACAGCAGGTAGAGGTGCTACTGGTATGCAAAAAAAGGGCACAGTAAACTTTTGTATCTCTATACCTGGCTGTCCCCAGCCTTCCTGAAGCAGTAATCGGGGACAGACAAAAGGACAGGCCCTACCTACAAAACTTCCTCAACTTGAACAAAAGAAAATGGAGTCCCACCCTGCACCTTACCCCTACCGCCTACTGGCAGTGCTCAAGAAGAACAGACCAGCAGTCCTCTGCTAATAAAGGTGCTCAGTGATTTTCTAAAGGTAGCCGGGTCGCCACCCTCCTTTGCTTCGGTGTCTGGGCGTTCACAGTCCGACTACAAGACACTTCAACAGTCTGGGGGAGAAGGTTCCACCCTCCATTTTGTGCCATGAGAAACCAAGTGTAATTAAAACGTATCTCACTGCTCCTAACAATTTTACAAATCTTCCATATTTTGTGCTTTTATAAAGTTTTATAAATGTATAGTGTATACTTTTATGGTTGTAACAATCCAAATAAAGTTTTTAATGACTGACTGACTGCTCCTAGTACTCAGACTCTCATGGCACACATACAGAGTCCTGTTCCATACCTAGCACATGCACTCAACATGCACAGAGCGGAGCAGCGCAAGGCTCTCGGGTCACATAACAGAGGAAGTTTAAATGAGAAGTGTCAGGAGACGACACAGCCATTGACACGGAAGAAAGGTCTGGTCACACCAGTATGTCACAAAAAGTTGGTAAACTGTCGCCACTGCTTGATGCAATTTACCCAGAGCATGGTCAATAGTGCTGGACTCACTATTGAGACACGCTTAGTGTGCACCTCCAGGTATCAGAACAAATTCTGGGAGTGCATTACAAGCAGCAGGCCTACGTGTCGGTGTACACACTAGATTGGCATGGTTCTCAGAACAAATAAAATAGCCAGAGTACCAGTTTCAGATGCACCTGGGGCAGTGGTACACACACGTTCACCACTTGATATATGAATAAAGAGACTCGGTCAGTCCTTTTCATCCATTTATCTAAGAATCATGCACATTTTATGTCTGCCTACCACAGCTGACAGTATGGGGACGTGGGCCAGACCACCTCAGCCACTACCTCACTTCACTGTGACTGAAACCTTTTCACTTGTGCACATATCTACATCCACCTATACAGTAGTACACCTCAGTGAGAGGGCAAGCAGGCCAATCTCTGCTTTTATTTCCATTTTTATTTTTTGGGCAATAGGTCACGCTACTTTTTTTGCAAACATATGCACGCCACATTTCGACAGTTGCATTTTATTTCTGATAATTTTAATGCAAAATGCATTCATTTTCCTAAAAAAATACATGAAAAAAAAATCCAGCTTTTATCGACCAGACTTCTGTCTTTTGCCAGTGCTTGTTTTATTCCTGTCCCGCTAGCTCAGTTTCTGGAGCTGAGGGGGCTGACTGCTGTTCGTGCAGCCTGAGCCCTGGACTTCCAGGATCAGCAGATATCTGGGGCCCTCTGAGGGGATTAGTGCCAGCCGGCAGGGCTCAGCAGTAGGAATTAACCCAGTGGGCTTCGAGCCTCATGGTTGGAATATGGGTCAAAGGTCCCTTCCGGGCATGTCCAGAACTGCAAGTCAACAGGCACTTGCTGCCTGAAAACTATCAAGCACTTTAACTGATCCCCGGCCCGTTAGTGCATATAGTGTACACTCAGGGAGGTAGTTTAGTCATTTAGATGGGGGGGTGGGGGGGGCAGAGGTTTCCCAACAATCAGTTGCATTGACATAGCAAAATAGATGAAAACACTAATCAATTTAAAAGGCTTCTCTGCACCACATAATATCCATCCAGTTCTTTGTTTGTCGTTGCCCTGTTTTGTGTGAGAGGGAAGAGGAAGGGTGGGTGTCACCCCAAACACCCTCCCTAGAGGGGGTGTCTACAAGCTCTTCAAACAGAGACCTGTGTCTGTGCCATGAGGGATGCTAATCTGAGAAGAAACCACACCACAGACACTGCTAGCCGGACAGGAGGCCCCTGGACCCAACTACACACACCAGGATCCATTTATTGGGGGGGGGGTCACACTCCAAACTCCCTCCCTAGAGCGGGGTATACAAGCTCTGCAATGTATAATAGAGACCGCAGACATTGCTTGCCCGACTGGAAGCCCCTGGGCCCAACTCCACAGAACAGAATCCATTTATTAGGGGGATGTCACACCCCAAACACCACACCAATGCGTATATTCTGTAGAGGAGCACAACTCTATATATGCAGTGCTGCTCGAGTGGAAGAGCTGCAGAACTTTGAACCCAGAATATGGAGTTCTGTTGTCTGATTCAGCACCTAGAGAAATACTAAAATGTGTGATTCTGGGCAAATCACATTGCCTTCCTGTGCCCTACATTATAAAATGTTCATAGTTCTGTAAATATGTGAAGACTGACAGCTACTGGTCCGAATACCTCTTGCCACCCCTTATCTCACAGGTCGGTCTCCGTGATCCAGTCTCAACCAGACACCACACTTTCCTGACTCTCCTGTTACAATAAGAATACTTTCTGTAAAGAGCCCTAATGCTCCTCTAGTCAAGTCAAGTCAAGTCAAGAGATTTATATAGCGCGCTACATACCCATAGGGTCTCAAGGCGCTTGAGGAAGGGTGGGGAATTACTTGTCGAATATCCAAGTTTTAAGTTGCTTTCTGAATGCTAGGTGGTTCTGAGTAAGGCGAAGGTGAGTGGGAAGTGAGTTCCAGGTTTTAGCTGCCAGGTAGGAGAAGGATCTACCTCCCATGGTGGTTTTGTTGATGCGAGGTACAGTAGCAAGGGCTTGGTTGGAGGATCGTAGCTGACGGGAGGGGGTGTAGAAGGACAGTCGTGTGTTGAGGCATTCGGGTCCAAGTTCGTAAAGTGCTTTGTGTGCGTGGGTTAGGAGGCGGAATGTTATCCTTTTATTGACGGGGAGCCAGTGGAGGTTTTTCAGGTGACCAGAGATGTGTTCTTTATGCGGGATATCTAGTATGAGCCTGGCTGAAGCGTTCTGGATGCGTTGGAGTTTTTTTCTGGAGTTTTGCGGTGGTACCGGCGTATAGGGTGTTTCCGTAGTCCAGGCGGCTCGTGACCAGTGCGTGGGTGACCGTTTTTCTAGTTCCGGTGGGGATCCAACTAAATGTTTTTTTGAGCATGCTTAGAATGTTGAAGCAAGATGATGAAACGGCGTTGACTTGTCTGGTCATCGAGAGTGAGGAGTCCAGGATGACGCCCAGGTTCCGTGCGTGGTCCGTCGGGATGGGTGCTTTTCCAAGGGCCTCTGGCCACCAAGAGTCATCCCAGGCGGAGGGGGAGGTGCCTAAGATGAGGACTTCTGTTTTGTCTGAGTTCAGTTTCAGACGGCTGTGCTTCATCCACTCGGCTACTTCTTTCATTCCTTCGTGTAAGTTGGTTTTGGCGGTGTTAGGGTCTTTGGTGAGTGAGAGGATCAGTTGAGTGTCGTCAGCGTAGGAGATGATGTTGAGGTTGTGTTGGCGTGCGATGGCCGCGAGGGGGCTCATGTATACATTGAAGAGGGTGGGGCTGAGTGAGGATCCTTGTGGCACGCCGCAAATGACTTCAGTGGCCTCTGATTTGAATGGTGGGAGGCGGACTCTTTGAGTTCTTCCGGCAAGGAACGAGGTGATCCATTCCAGTGCTTTTCCTTGTATTCCGATGTTTCTGAGGCGTTGTATCAAGGTTTTATGACAGACTGTGTCGAAGGCTGCGGAGAGGTCGAGGAGGATGAGGGCGACTGTGTTTCCATTGTCCAGTAGAGTTCGAATGTCGTCTGTTGCTGCGATGAGTGCGGTCTCAGTGCTGTGTTTGGCTCGGAAGCCGGACTGTGAGGAGTCGAGGGATTTGCTGTTTTCGAGGAAGGCGGCGAGCTGGTTGTTGACAGCTTTCTCGATGACTTTGGCCGGGAATGGAAGGAGCGAGATGGGGCGGTAATTTTTCAGTTCGGTGGGGTCAGCTGTGGGTTTTTTCAGAAGGGCGCTGAGTTCTGCGTGTTTCCAGCTTTCCGGGAAGGTGGCGGAGTTGAGGGAGCAGTTGATGACATCTCGGAGGTGTGGTGCTATGATGGAGTCTGCTTTATTGAAGATGTGGTGAGGGCATGGGTCAGTTGGGGATCCTGAGTGGATGGAGTTCATCAGGCGGATGGTGTCCTCAGTGGAGATTGGGTTCCAGTTGTTAAGGATGTTCAAGGGGGGTGAAGGTCCTGCAGAGGGTTGGGCGGGTTGGTCTCCGGGTCAGTTGTCGAAGCTGTTGTGGATGTCTGCGATTTTGTTGTGGAAGAAGGAAGCTAGGGAGTCGCAGAGGGCTTGGGAGGGGGTGATGTCGTTGGAGTTGGCTGATGGGTTGGTAAATTCTTTGACGATGTTGAATAATTCCTTGCTGTTGTGGGCGTTATCTAGTCGGTCTTTGAATGCGGCTTTCTTGGCAGACCGGATTAGTTGGTGGTGTATGCGGGTGGCGTTTTTGAAGGTGTCCCTGGTGCTGGTGTTTGGGTCTTTTTTCCTGGCCTTCTCGAGGGAGCGACAGAGTTTCTTCGATTTCTTAAGATCATCGTTGAACCAGGAGGCGTTTTTGCTGCCTAGTTTGATTTGACGTTTTTTCAACGGTGCTAGGATGTCAGCGTTGTTGGATAGCCATTGGGTGAGGTTAATGGCTGCTTGGTCGGAGTTTGAGGAGTGGGCGGGGGGGTTTAGAAGAAGCGATGAGGAGATCTGGTCGATGGTGATTGTGTTCCAGTTTCTTCGCAGGGTGGGTTGAGGATGGCTGTGGATTGTGGTCTTATTGTAGATAAAGTGAACGCAGCTGTGGTCCGTCTAAAGCCAGGTGTGTGCTTAAATTGAATAATTGGAATTAAATGAATTACGTTTTAACGCCATCTGCCTCCGGTGCGGGGTAGGTGCCAGGGCGTAGATTCCCTTGGTGCGGCAGGTGCAGTGGCACCAGGGTACAGAGGTGCATCACTGAACCCTGATTATTGCTGTATTTCAGATTACAAACGGTGGCCTGGGCCCATGATACTCTGGCCAGGTCACTGTGATTCCAGTTCATTTCCCTCCTTTAAAAGTAAAACATGGCTCTGAGCTGTGCGCTTTCTGTGCTGCTGCGTCTGCATCCAACGACAGCGCATGCCCTGACATAGAAGCAAACTGCCCTGCTCCATTAATGCCCCGCCCAGACAGAACCCCATGGCTCCATTGACCTGCTCCTCACTCAGATGCACCAAATGACCGGTGGAGAAATTACTTTTTGTAGACACCCTTTCGTCGCAGCGCACGGAAGCTCAAGGCTGGTGCAACATTTCTTGGCACCAGAATAAAACTGCCAGCCAGGCCCTGGTGCACTTTACGTCATGCTGCCCTCGGCGGGGGCGGGGCTACCATTGGTGCAGCGGGTGCAGTGGCACCGGGGCCCACCGAACCCTGACAATTGCTGTATTTTACTGCCCCTGCAGCGTGTGCCAGAGCGCAGGCCACGCTCGCCGCTCCACGGGCCCTCGGGCCAGGGCGCGTCGGTGGCGCAGAGGACGCGGCCTCTCGCACCACCTCGACCTCCCCTTGAAAGCTGACGAAGTGAATGAAATTGGAACCGGAATCGATGCCGCAAAGACGGAACTTCCTCTCCCTGACTTAAAAGGCCTTTAAATGATTAATACAGAAACTCTTTAGCAGCCATCACCCGCGGCTGTTCTTGAGGGTCCCCGAGGCGGAACGGAAACCTTGGAGCTTAAACCTCGCCCGTCGGCCCATGGAGGACCAGCGGTCTCTGCTCCTCCGGGAAGCCCCACGGCCTGCTGGGAACACGAAGAGGGCGGCTCGGCAATGAAAATACATCCTTTGGAACAAAGAAAAGCCGGTCCGAGCTGCCAGGGAGCGCCTGATAGCGCGCCACACAGGAGGCCTTCTGGTTATCCAACGGCACTTCCTAGGATTGCATTTTTTAGCCAATGATTCCTGGTGAGGGTGAAACTACAAGTCCCAGAATGCACCACGATGGGTAAAAAGCCAGATCTGGCTGAAGATGCACCATAGTCCATATGGACCAATCAAAGCTGGTTGAAAAAGTACACCACCAGAGAGTGCTGGAAAGACTAATGCTATATTTCACTTAAACCAAGGCTCTCGGAGACAGACAGACAGACAGACAGACAGACAGACAGACAGACAGACAGACAGACAGACAGACAGACAGACAGACAGACAGACAGACAGACAGATCCAGTCGCTGCGCCCAGTCCTCACTGCCCACCTCCTCATAGCTGTAGGCCTTAGTGGGACAGAGTGCAAACAGTGACTCCATTCACTAATGCCACTCTGTTGACAGGACTGTTGACCCCAATTATATCACCGGAAGTAAAATCACATAGCCTCTGACCCGCGTGGGGTTACATAAGCCAGATACTAAGTGTTATGTCAAAAACGTACATATGTAGTTAAAACACAGGCACAGTTGGCACAAGGCAAGCATAGACCACAGTGCACGGTGCCCACATGCCTACAGGCTCTGTGCCACAGAAGGGCCTCCTGTCAGAGCCCTGCGGGTTCCTGTGGGGGCATCACTGCTCCTGTGAGTCCTATAAAGGTAGGTGCCGGTTCAATGACAGCAGAGACTCTGTCATTCATGCGCGGGGGTGCCCGGTGCTACTACAGGTACAGTAACTGCCCCCAGGGGGGGCACTTAATGTTCATAACTGGAGCTCACTGACACGGCTCGCTTCTGGGCGCTAATCTCTCTGCAAAGAACGCTACTGTCTCTTTCCACAGACCCCGAAATATCTCCCTCTGTCGCCACAGACAGACCTGGAGAGGATAAAGCACCTTTGAACGCCGCGCATGCGCGGTAAGAGAAGCCACCTCACTCGGCGTTAACTCTTTCCTGACACACTTGAGTAACGAACTGGTAGAGAACTGCTTTCCTGTACCTTGGCTTAAACGTGAACAGATCTAACTTTCCAACGCAATTCCGATAAGTCCGAGGTACTCTTCTTTGGGTGCGATACGGAGCCAGACTGGCAGGCTTGGTGGCCCATTAATATGTTCCCCCCGTCTTGTTCATCCCAAACTGTTAAGAACTTGGGGGTCAAGATGGACAAGGGGCTAACGCTGAAAGCCCAGATCCTTGGTGTGACGGGTATGTGTTTCGGCCTCCTAAAGATGCTGCGGAGGTTTTTACCCCTTCTGTCTGAGGAGCATAGGAAGCTGACTGTGCAGGCTCTGATCGGCTCTAGGTTAGATTATTCGAACGTTCTTTACCTGGGCCTACCAGAGTATCTGTTACAGCGGCTCCAAGTCGTGCAGAACGCTGCCGCGAGGGCCATTTTTGGTCTGAACAGACGAGCTAGTGCTACGGCTTTGCTGCAGACGCTGCAATGGCTTCCCATCCGCAAACGGATTGCTTTTAAGGCATTGACTTTGGCCTATAAGGCTCTCCATGCGGTGGGAGCGAAGTACCTCCAAAAGAGACTTGCCTTTTACCATCCGGCTCGTTCTCTGAGGTCAGAATCTTTGTTCCTGGCGGTTGTTCCGCGAGTGAAGAGAGCCCGCTTGGGAGGTCGCTCCTTTGGATTGCTGGCGCCGCAGATGTGGAACTCACTGCCGCTCACACTCCGGGGAGCCACCAGTCTTCTTGTTTTTAGGAAAGGTCTCAAAACCTGGCTGTTTACCCAGTAGGCTGTCCCATTGTTTGCTCTTTCTGTGTTCTTTTCTTCTTTTTTACCGTGTTGTGTTATTGTGCTGCAGCTCTCTTTGCTCAAAGCGCCGGGACACTCTTTTTGAGTAGCCGTGCGCTATACAAGAATAAATATAACATAACATAACATAACAACGAGAAAATCTATTCTTTAGCGAGTGATTGTCTTTTCCTGGTCAAGAGAATGTATTTTCCTAATCCCAAAACTGCACTTTCCTAATCAATAGATTCAAGTTTACTAATTAGCGTAATTCGGTTTCATCAGCACACATTTTATTTTTCTAACGAGGAGACCGGATTTTTGTAATCATAACATTGTATTCCCACATGCAGGAGACTTTGCGTTTCTTTGTGGGCGAGTGCACTTTACTAATCAGGAAATTGATTTCACCCAATATGTACATTCATTTCTTACTCCGTTCGTTCAGTTTTCAGACTATATATTTGTATACCTGTTCTGAACAGCATAATATAATTTCGCACCGGGATATTGTATTTTCTTAATTGTGTTTTTCCTGCCTAATCAGGAGAATGTGTTTCCTGTTCAAAATATAGGGTTTTCTTCAAATAAAGAGATTTTATTTCTCTAATCAAGATTTCTGAATAAAGTTGCCTGGATTTTCTAATCAGGGGGTGTCCTTGCTTCAATCGAGAGGCTGCATTTTTGTAGTTAAAATATTCTAATCTTGCCGGGGGAGTTCTGGAAGGGGAGCCTTCCTCCCTCAGAGGTGACAGACGTGTCTGTGGTGCCCTAGCCTACTAAGCAAACCTAATAGAATTACAACATATAAATAATATCTCTGCAGCACTCGCTCAACCCGTTGAGCAATTTTACTCGGACCTGAAGTGTGACTAGCAGTTCACAACAAGATAACTGCCCTAAATCCACAGAGACATTTTACAGAGGTTGGAACCTGCAACTCACACTCTGGCAGCAGCAGCAGGAGCACAACCCGCTGCATCTTTCAGAGGTTGGAACCCGTTTGCCACGAACAGGAATCTCTGCTGCTCCTACAGAGCTATCCTGCCACAAACGAGTGCCTTGGAAGGCTGTCGGGGCTGGTCTGGGTCAGTCACCTGTCTCTCCTGTCCTTCCTTCCTTACAGCCATTCTTGTCTCCATGTCTATGTTCAGTATTTGCACAGCGCTGAGTGTTACCCTACAGAGGGCATCCTGGCGCTATAAGCAGTATCTGAAAAGTACGTCATAAGACCAGCCTCTCTGTTGCTGGAATAACTGGGCCTTTTAGGCAAAGTGGGTGGGATACCCAGAGACTGGGGCAGCTGGTTCCAATTCAGAGTGGCCTTGTAGGAGAAGGGATGTCCTGGGTTGTCCCTCATTGAATGGGGAGTAATGTCGGCTCGGGCTGCATAGAAAGAGCCCAAACTGCAGCTGGGTTGATCAAAAATGAGTTTACTCATAGGATTAATTTTCGCAAGTGTTACATTTAAAAATGTGTTTAGGTCGAAGCCTACCAGACAACACTGCTGAAGACATACTGGGGACGTGCAAGAAGCTTAGCTAGGAATGTCTTTCTTTCATTCTTTACTATTGGCTTTGTGTTTTGTCACTCACAATTGCTTGCTTTCTATTCGCTGGCTTGATTTGTTTTAACCCATCCAGCATGTCTTTGTCCCGCCACTGGAGCACGGCCTAATCACTGCATCTCTGATTGGCTCCTTATTTTCTCCCACGAGTGCTTGCTTTTCGTGAACTCTTTTTTAACCCCTTCTATGCTCATGACAAGGTCAGCTCATCATGGGCATAACCTGCGCTACGCGGATGACGAGCTGACCTTGTCACGTAACGCGGGATTTTCAAAATCGCAGCGCGCAGCGGGAAAAACCGCTAGCGCGCATGCGGTTAATCTTTTTTGTAGAGCACTCCTTGAGAGTGCATCTGTTTTCCAGCTGTCTTCCTGGTGTGATTCGCTACCCACCACCAGCGTTCAATGTTGTTCTATCACTCCTGTATGTCTCTCCCTCCACCCAGCAATCCAATCCACTTTCTCCTTTCTTGCTGTGTCCACTCCCTCCACCCAGCGCTCCCCTTCATCTCTCTGGTGCGCGCCAAGTTGTCCCCTCTCTCTCACACGTGCACTCTCCCCCTATCCTCCCTCTGTTTTGCTTCATCACCTGTCCGTCCACTCCCGGCTCCACAGGTCCTTAAAAAAAAAAAATTAGCACAAAACTTTAAAAATGCTTGGATTGGTAAATAAATAAATAAAATGCTTGCCTCATTTTGTTGATGAGGTCCAATACGGTGCGTGCCTACAAATTAATGTCGTGCTTGCATCATATGTCTTCTGCATACTTCATTTACAAACTTTCACTATGTATTTACATTTCCTTCAATTGTAACTCATGTAATTGCAGCTATGCAAACTCTGTGTAGCGCTCCGATACCTTCGGGTCAAGTTTGCGCGATACAAAACTCAATAAATAAGTAAATAACCTATTTAAAAATCCTTTTATTTCTACAAAATGAAGTGGCAGCTGCTTCAGAGTGTTTTAATAAATAGATATCTTTTAGCCATGCTGCACTGCAGTCGCACAGCGGTACAGCATGGCAAACAACCATTGACAAAGACAGAAATCTCATAGGTGAGACATATTGGCTTTGCAAATGATTTAATAGAAGAATCCCTTTGGAATCTGCTAAAGAGTGATTATATAACAGACTCGAACAGAAACTAAAATCTGGAATCTTATATGGTAAAAACGAGGAGGAGCAGGATGTTGTCGGGGTCCAGCTTCGATAGAGGTCAGTCAGGAGCTCCCACCTGCTTCCATCAGAGGGGTGAAGGTTTAAGAACAGGTCTCTTACAGGCAAAGAGAGCCCTCTTATGGCTTCAGATTCTGAGAACTCATCAGTTTTCCCATAAAGAAAATAAATACATTAAGTGACAGCTCCTGGGTAGGTACATAAGTTACAGTCCCGGCCTTTAGTATTTCAAAAATTTGCCAATTAAAAAAAAAAAATCCTGAGCAGAATTTTCATTTTGAAGTGTTTTTTTATAAGAGCTTTCTTCAGTACCAGTAAGAAATGGCTTGGCAACTTCCCTCTGGGCTCTCATGGGTCTTGGCTGACTAGTGTTTTTTAGGTCGAGCCTGGGCAGCGCATGCGCTGCTCTGCGAGCCATGCTGTATTCAAGTATGGACTTGAAGCTCTGCCCACTCTCCGCCCATATTTGTCATTGGCTTGTGTCATTGTCCTTCATAAATGCTGGCTTCTGATTAGTTTATAGGCTTGTTAGTCCCTCCCTAGTACCGTCTTGCCTTCATTTGTAACCTGCCATGAAGACTGGCCCTTTTACTTCGGTTGTTACACGGTACGTCTTCTTTAGTCTGTGAGCACTATGTTCTTTAAGGAGTTTCTCTCACTGCAGACTCCAGCGCATACAGAACGCTTCTGCACGACTCATCCTGGACATCCCCCGTCACTGCCACATCTCTGCCCACCTGAGAGACCTGCACTGGCTCCCCGTCAGCAAGAGGATCACGTTCAGACTCCTCACCCACGCACACAAGGCTCTCCACGACATGGGCCCCAAATACCTCAACAGCCGCCTCACATTCTACACACCCACCCGCCAGCTCCGATCCGCCAGCCTCGCCCTCGCCACCGTCCCACGAATACGCAGAACCACCGCCGGAGGAAGAGCCTTCTCCTACCTGGCAGCCAAGACATGGAACTCCCTCCCCACCCACCTTCGGCTGACCCAGTACCATCTCTCCTTCGGGAAACAACTCAAGACCTGGCTGTTCGAGCGGTAGCGTCTCCCCCCTCCTACCATTGCATTGAGACCCTAGCGGGTGAGTAGCGCGCTCTACAAATTTGCTGATTGATTGATTGATCTCTCATGGGCAAGTGTGACCATCGGCTTGCTTAACTCGTAGCAAACGAGTAGCTCTTCAGGGGCCATGGGAGACAGAAGGGGGCCACTCAGCGATGCCTTTAGGGAGGTCAAAGGTGTGTGATGTAAATTCCGCTAGATCTGGCGTGTTTACTTTCTGAACGAACAGCTATGTTAAACATGAATTTGCTTTAGGTTTGCTCCTCCGCTCAGTTGCTACAAACCATGACTTCAACGAAGGGCTCTGACCCTCTTTTCTCACTTTGTTCCTCTGTGAAACGGATTAGAAAAAGAAAGAAACTCTTTGGCTGCAAATGTCTCTTTGAACAGACACTTTCCTGCAAGCGACAACCCGATCGGAAGGTTTTGGAGCGCTTTACTGAGCCGTTCTCCAGTTCCCCAGTGGCAGCTCGCTGCGCTTTGCTGCTCGGCTCAGATTACCTGTAAAGGGTGGGCTTTCACCCCCAGCTTAACGTTGCTCTCGCTCATTTGCTTTTCTCCCCCAGCCCGCCACGTTGCTCTACCTATCGTTTGCCGCCTCTTGCCCTCTGTGCCCCTTCTCCACCGCACCATCCTATTTGCTTCCCCAAATCTGCATCCTCAGTTTTGCTTCCGCACATCCTCCCCGTCTGTGTTCCTTCTACTACCTTCTGTTTGCAACCAACCCCACCTCCCCCTCCACACACGCACACTTTTAAACAAGCATTTGGGGTACAGTAGGTCTGGCATTTGCGAGAGTTTAAGCTATTGGCATTATTAATGCCTTTTATTTATGTTTTAAAAGCAAAAACATACATAAAAGGCATTGTCATTTACAATTCCAATAGCTCAAACGAGACCTATTGCATTGCAGATGCTTGTTATTGTTTGCCCCAGAGGAGATATCTGGAGTTGAGCAGGGCACTCGTCACTCTGCCTAGTTGTTATGTTTGCTCTTTTCATACCACACCGTTCACCAGTTACTTGGCTTCTTGGCACTCTCCTGGCAATGGCTGAAATTTTCTTAGTGTAATCAGTGGCATTACCTAAGTAAATAAAGTACATCCACATTTGTAAAGCGCACAATCACCCGTAAGGGTCTCTAGGCGCTGGGGGCCGTCAGGAAGATTAAGCAAGCTATTGCCCAGAGTCACATGGTGCTGGGCTAATCTGCCGCCGGTGCTGGGGATCGAACCGTGATCCCCAGATTCCAGAGTCAGTCACCCTGGCCGCGGCGCCACACTCCTTTCTAAGGGAGAGGTGTCCAGCGTAGGTCCAGGATGCCCAGACCATGCCAGAGACGAACCACGTCCGCACTGATCGACTGCGCGTAGCAGATCTAAAGTGGAACTCATCCCATAGTCAATTGGGATCCTGATAAAAATGATGAGAATGCAGCCTGTCGGCCCAGCGTTGGAACCCCTGATGAAGAGCCAAACTCTACGCATTACGTGCCCAGAGGTCAAGAGGTTGACAACACGAGAGCCCCTCAAAAACTCGCGATACTTTGTGTTCTTTGGGGGTAGGGTGTCCAGAATTTTAAAGCCAAACACCGTGACATTTCCCGAAAATAGAAGGACTACAGTTTTACTTTAAGCAAGCAAACAGAATGACAGCGCTCCTCAGTAGAGAATGACAGAACAGGCACTTAACCCCTTGGATGCGGCGGTAATTCCGCCACAGTGCTAGGGGGGAGGGAGGTCCGCGTGGCGCCACCATGCTCGTGACGGAACCACTCCGTCACGAGCCTCGGGCGCGCTGTGCTTGTGACGGAGTGGTTCCGTCACAGTCACGCCCGCTCAATAGAACGCACCGGGCAGGCGCTTAATCAGTGCAGCGGAAGCGCGGCGGCCGGGCCGTGACGGAACCACTACGTCACCAGAACAGCGCGTCCGTGGCTGGTGACGGAGCGGTTCCGTCACCAGTACCCAAGGTGTTAAAACATACATAAAATGTGATTTTTAAACCCAGTAGCTTGCCTGTTAATTACAATGGTTTCTTCAAACAACTGCTAACAATCCCTGCTTTGTAAAATATATAAAAAAGCACCTCTCACTGTGTTCAGTCGCCCCTCTCTGAAAACCGAGACAGGAGCTACATTTCCAGAAATCTGCTGGGACAGCTGGGGGAAAACCGGCACCGTCCGAACAAATCCGGGACGCCTGGTCACCCTATTTGGGGGGAAACTGCACCCTTCTGTTGAAAACAGACTTGTGCCTCTTTCGGTCGAGATCTCGCTGTAAACTTTGCCCCTGTGAAGGTCCAGGCTGGTGGCCTTCCGTAGCCGCACATACACCGGATCTGTGACGTCATTTCCGGTCTCTAATGGTTTTCCGCCCAGGGCTCCTGCTCTCTCCGCCATGACTAGGGTGACCAACTGGCATTGGTGCAAATTCAGGACGGTGAGTGTAAAAATTCAGGACAGAGGGTCAAAATTCAGGACACAAATTCAGGACAGGAGGTCAAAATTCAGGACAAAACTTCAGGACAATAGGTAAGTTTTACAGACACATCAGAGGTCGCGCAATAGTATATAATTAAGCCCAGCCATTTCCAAACATATTCAACCATTTGCAAACCTATCCATCATGTATCCTTCCATCTATCATTTAACTCATCCAACCCTTCATCCATCCCTTCATCCATCCTTTCACTCATCCATCCATTATCCATCCATCCACCCTATCCATCTGTACACTTATCCATCCACTCTTCATCCCATACATCCATTCACTCATCCATCCAGCCATTTACCCTTTCACCAATCCAGCCATCCTTTCACTTACTAATCCTTCCACCCATCCACTCTTTTAGTCATCCATCCTCCCTTTCTCTCTCCATCGACCCTTTCACTTAGCCATCCTTCTTTCCATCCATCCACCCACCCACCCATCCATCTACTCATCCACTCATGAATCCATCCATTGACCCTATCACTCATCCATCTATCAGTTCACTCCTTCACACATCTATTCATCCTTTTCTCCATCTACCCTCCCTTTCACTCACTCATCCATCCTTACATCCACCCTTTCACTTATACGTACATTAATTCACCCTTGCACTTATCAATCTATCAATCCATCCATCATTTCACTCATCCACCCACCCACCCATCATCCACCCAACCATCCACCCACCCACTCATCCATCATTTCACCCACCCACCCACCATCCAATCCACTCATCCATCCGTTCACCCACCCACCATCCACCCACCCACTCATACATCCTTTCACCCACTCATCATCCATCCATCCATCCACCCACCCACTCTCCATCCATCCATCCTTTCACCCACCCACTCATCATCCATCCATCCATCCATCCATCCTTCCCCTCATCATCCATCCATCCTTCCCCTCATCCATCCTTCCCCTCATCCATCCATCCTTCCCCTCATCCATCCATCCTTCCCCTCATCTATCCTTCCTTTCATCCATCATCCATCCTTCCCCTCACCCATCCATCCATCCATCCATCCTTCCCCTCATCCATCCTTCCCCTCATCCATCCATCCTTCCCCTCATCCACCCATCCTGCCCCTCATCCATCCTTCCCTTCCATCCATCCTGCCCCTCATCCATCCTTCCCTTCCATCCATCCTTCCCCTCCATCCATCCTACCCCTCCATCCATCCTTCCCCTCCATCCATCCTTCCCCTCCATCCATCCTTCCCCTCCATCCATCCTTCCCCTCATCCATCCTTCCCCTCATCCATCCTTCCCCTCCACCCATCCCCTCATCCATCCATCCATCCCCTCCATCCATTCCCTCATCTATACATCCTTCCCCTCATCCATCCTTCTTTCCTTCCCCTTATCCATCCATCCTTCCCCTCATCCATCCTTCCCCTCATCCATCCTTCCCCTCATCCATCCCACTCATCCATCCACCCTTCCCCTCATCATCCATTCATCCACCCTTCCCCTCATCATCCATCCATCCATCCCCCCCCTCATCATCCATCCATCCATCCATCCATCCATCCATCCCCTCATCATCCATCCATCCTTTCACCCACCCACCCATCCATCCTTCCACCCACCCACCCATCCATCCTTCCACCCACCCACCCATCCATCCTTTCACCCACCCATCCATCCATCCATCCTTCCCCTCCATCCATCCCCTCATCCATCCTTTCCCTCATCCATCCATCCTTCCACTCATCTATCCATCCCCTCATCCATCTTTCCCCTCATCCATCATCCATCATCCAGCTACCCTTCCACCCAACATCCAGCTATTTACATTTTCTCTCATCCATCCTTCCCCTCACTCATCAATCCATCCATCCTCTCTCATTATCCATTTATTCAATCTTTCATTCATCCATTCACCCTTTCACTAATTCATCCAGCCATCCACCCATCCCTTCACTTACTTACTCGCCCACCTTTCCATATTAATTTGAGCTGAGCCCTTTTGAGAAGAGGCCCATCAAGAACTTCACCCTCGCTGCAGGGGCCGTTCCAGGACTGGGACAGAAGCCACCCAGGGCGGAGACAGGATCCACCACAGGGGGGGGACAAGAGCCATCACAGGCGGGGGGGGGGGGTGGACTGGAGCTACCACATGGGGGGGACTGGAGCCGCCACTGAGGGGAGGGCAGGAGCCATCACAGGCAGGGGGGGACAGGGGGGACAGGAGCCACCACAGTGGGGGGGGACAGAAGCCATCACGGGGGAGGGGGGAGCCATCACAGGCGGGGGGACAGGAGACATCACAGGAGGGGGAACAGGATCCACCAGGGTGGACACAGGGGTGGGCATGCAGTATTCTAGTATCATCTTGGGCTCCTCGCCCCCTCCTGCACAAGACAACAAGAAGACAGGCTCTCTGTCCAAAATGCCACCCCCCACTGTGATGTACAGTACTTACAGGAGATACTCTAAGAGAACTGGTTTAACTGATTTTCCTCCATACTTTGTTAATCAGTGTGGGTGCGATTGTGCCATTTCTTAATTTTATTACATTATAGACTGCATGTTTGAAGAACCGAGGTTTGCTTACAATTTAGTGACAGTAATTAAGCTCCGTGCTGCCTCAGTGTAATCTGGCCGAATCTAGGATGTTTGGGGGCCCTGGGTAGAAATAGAATGTGTGGGGCCCCTCTAAATTGCAGAGACATGAGGCATTCAGGGCTGTTTGCATCTGAATAGATGCCTCTGCTCTTGAAGCTGCACCCCCCACCTCTCCGTCACCTTCGAAGCACCTCTTAACAGGTCATCAAGGGCTGGAGGTGTGAGGGTTGCCATCCCGCTGTGCCTCTCCAATGCTGCGGGGTATCTGAGCTTTGGAACAGCATCGGAGTCAAAGAGGGAGGTGGGGGCAAGCTGTGCCCGGTTAAAATTACGGACAAATGGCGTCCGTTAAAGAATCCTTCACGGACAACGGACAGACGGACAAAATTACGGACGGTCCGTGAAATTTACGGACGGTTGGTCACCCTAGCCATGACTCTACACATCCGTGGAAGGGGTTGGCTAGTTTGCCCAAGGCCCCGCACTACGCAGCTCGGCCGCTCAACCTTTGCAGAAAGAGACAAAATATACAAATAAGGCGCCTGCTCCTGCTGTTTATGTAAAGTGATCTGCACTCCCCCGAGGGAGGGAGCTCCCAGAGTGAGTGACAGCTCGAGAGGCCTGCAACTGAATGAAGGCTGTAAAACAGCGAAGGCAGAGCTGCTCAATAGCAACAGAGCATTGGTGAGTGTAAGAATGAGCGCCCTCTCCCAGGGCGGTAACGGGGAAAACAAGCCCTGGCACTGACAGGAGGGCTACTCGCGTGGCACCCGCCCCCTGCTCAGCAGCCTCTCGCCGGACCCCGACAGCAGGCCATAACTCCCAGACAGCAGGCCATAACTCCCCGACAGCAGGCCATAACTCCCAGAGAGCAGCAGGTCATAGCTCCCTGACAGCATACCATAACTCCCCGACAGCAGGCCATAGCTCCCCGACAGCAGGGCATAGCTCCCCGACAGCAGGGCATAGCTCCCCGACAGCAGGCCATAACTCCCCGACAGCAGGCCATAACTCCCCGACAGCAGGCCATAACTCCCCGACAGTAGGCCATAACTCCCCGACAGCAGGCCATAACTCCCAGAGAGCAGCAGGTCATAGCTCCCTGACAGCATACCATAACTCCCCGACAGCAGGCCATAGCTCCCCGACAGCAGGGCATAGCTCCCCGACAGCAGGGCATAGCTCCCCGACAGCAGGCCATAACTCCCCGACAGCAGGCCATAACTCCCCGACAGCAGGCCATAACTCCCCGACAGCAGGCCATAACTCCCCGACAGTAGGCCATAACTCCCCGACAGCAGGCCATAACTCCCAGACAGCAGGCCTTAACTCCCAGACAGCAGGCCTTAACTCCCAGACAGCAGGCCTTAACTCCCCGACAGCAGGCCATAACTCCCCGACAGCAGGCCATAACTCCCCGACAGCAGGCCATAACTCCCCGACAGCAGGCCATAACTCCCCGACAGCAGGCCATAACTCCCCGACAGCCGGCCTTAACTCCTCGACAGCAGGCCTTAACTCCCAGACAGCAGGCCATAACTCCCCGACAGCAGGCCATAACTCCCCGACAGCAGGCCATAACTCCCCGACAGCAGGCCTTAACTCCCAGACAGCAGGCCATAACTCCCCGACAGCAGGCCATAACTCCCCGACAGCAGGCCATAACTCCCCGACAGCAGGCCATAACTCCCAGACAGCAGGCCTTAACTCCCAGACAGCAGGCCATAACTCCCCGACAGCAGGCCATAACTCCCCGACAGCAGGCCATAACTCCCAGACAGCAGGCCATAACTCCCCGACAGCAGGCCATAACTCCCCGACAGCAGGCCATAACTCCCAGAGAGCAGCAGGTCATAGCTCCCCGACAGCATACCATAACTCCCCGACAGCAGGCCATAACTCCCCTTCAGCAGGCCATAGCTCCCCGACAGCAGGGCATAGCTCCCCGACAGCAGGGCATAGCTCCCCGACAGCAGGGCATAGCTCCCCGACAGCAGGGCATAGCTCCCCGACAGCAGGGCATAGCTCCCCGACAGCAGGGCATAGCTCCCTGACAGCAGGCCATAACTCCGCGACAGCAGGCCATAACTCCGCGACAGCAGGCCATAACTCCGCGACAGCATACCATAACTCCCCGACAGCAGGCCATAACTCCCCTTCAGCAGGCCATAACTCCCCTTCAGCAGGCCATAACTCCCCGACAGCAGGCCACAACTCCCCGACAGCAGGCCACAACTCCCGGCAGTAGGCCATAACTCCCCGACAGCAGGCCATAACTCCCCGACAGCAGGCCATAACTCCCCGACAGTAGGCCATAACTCCCCGACAGTAGGCCATAACTCCCCGACAGTAGGCCATAACTCCCAGACAGCAGGCCTTAACTCCCAGACAGCAGGCCTTAACTCCCAGACAGCAGGCCTTAACTCCCAGACAGCAGGCCATAACTCCCAGACAGCAGGCCATAACTCCCAGACAGCAGGCCATAACTCCCCGACAGCAGGCCATAACTCCCCGACAGCAGGCCATAACTCCCCGACAGCAGGCCATAACTCCCCGACAGCAGGCCATAACTCCCCGACAGCCGGCCTTAACTCCCCGACAGCAGGCCTTAACTCCCCGACAGCAGGCCTTAACTCCTTGTCAATAACAGCATGGAAACCAGAGCATGACAGCAGCCCATAACTCCCCGACAGCTGGCCACAACTCCCCGACAGCTGGCCACAACTCCCCGACAGCAGGCCACAACTCCCCGACAGCAGGCCACAACTCCCCGACAGCAGGCCATAACTCCCTGACAGCAGGCCATAACTCCCCGACAGCATGCCATAACTCCCCGACAGCAGGCCATAACTCCCCGACAGCAGGCCATAACTCCCCGACAGCAGGCCATAACTCCCCGACAGTAGGCCATAACTCCCCGACAGTAGGCCATAACTCCCCGACAATAGGCCATAACTCCCCGACAGCAGGCCATAACTCCCCGACAGCAGGCCATAACTCCCCGACAGCAGGCCATAACTCCCCGACAGCAGGCCATAACTCCCGGACAGTAGGCCATAACTCCCCGACAGCAGGCCATAACTCCCCGACAGCAGGCCTTAACTCCCCGACAGCAGGCCATAACTCCCCGACAGCAGGCCTTAACTCCCCGACAGCAGGCCTTAACTCCCCGACAGCAGGCCATAACTCCCCGACAGCAGGCCATAACTTATAAAGGTGCAAAGAACTGGAAGTTCGATCCCTTTCAACGGAAAAGATTTCCAGCACAATACAATTATGATGGCTCTTTTTCAATAGACAGTATTCTTTCTTATTCATAGATATTTACCACCAAACTCATGATATTCCATGCACAATTTCAATAATTCATCTTCTCCGATAAATGTATTTTGAGCAAAATTCTTTATTTTGTTCACTTTCTTCTTCTTTTAAAATTAATAGCCACAGTAGCCTACTGTGGCCCCAGAGTTGGACAAATCCACAGCCATTGGCACCGACAGTCACGAACCACTGCCGCTGGAACCGAGGGCTCATGGGGAAGACCCTCATACACAGAAGACCCTACAAAGATCCTACGAGATCGGACGAAACCTACGCAAACCACCTCTAAATGGAAGATTTAACCAGTGCTCTGGACAGAGACAACAGTGCTCTACTACCCCGGGCACTGCCCTTCCGTACCACTGGCACTGTTCTTCGGTACCCCGGGCACTGTTCTTCGGTACCCCGGGCACTGTTCTTCGGTAGCCCTGGCACCGTCCTTTGATACTCCTGGCACTGTCCGACGGTACTCCAAACACTGTCCTACGGTAGCCCTGGCACTGTCCTACGGTACACAGCACTGTCCTCCGATACCCTGGCACTGTCATACAGCACCCTTAGCACTGTCCTATGGTACCTCTAGCACTGTTCTTCGGTACCCCGGGCACTGCCCTTCGGTACCCCGGGCACTGTTCTTCGGTACCCCGGGCACTGTCCTACGGTACCCCGGGCACTGTCCTACGGTACACAGCACTGTCCTCCGATACCCTGGCACTGTCATACAGCACCCTTAGCACTGTCCTATGGTACCTCTAGCACTGCCCTTCGGTACTCTGGCACTGTCCTAAAGTACCCCTAGCAATGTCCTCTGCTACCCCTAGCACTGTCCTTCGGTACCCTAGCATTGCTCTTCGGTACCCCTGGCACTGTCCTATAGTACCCCTAGCACTGTCCTTTGGTGCCCCTGGCACTGTCCTATGGTTCCCCCTGGCACTGTCCTACTGTCCCCTGAGCACTGTCCTACGGTACCCCTAGCACAACCCTTTTTTTTACCCCTGGTCAGGCAGTGCCCCTCGGCAGCGAATAGAAGGCTGTGGAGGGAGTGAGGGTGGGCACAATATCAATCCTGCCACGTCATCGCAGTCAGAGGGTTAGTGATATCACGAGCCCTGCCCTGGCATCTGCGTGAACGAGAGTCCACGCCTCATCTTAAGATGTAGCGCTGCAACCGCCAGGGCACCAATCTGCCTTGAAACGCTATTTTCTTGCACACGGAAAAAACTCATTTTAACACTCGAGGCGCTGAGCTACTTCGAGTTAAACCTCGCCTCACGTCCTAAGCTTTAAGGCCTCCCATAGCAAACTCAGGAGGGCACTGTGCTCGAAACTGCCTTTAAAACGTAGATCCACCCTGAAGGGGTGAAAGGTTATCTTTCAAACCTGCCCACACAGTGCGTGCACCTTTTGATGAAATGTGTGCACTGCCTGCACCTTTTGATGAAATGTGTGCGCCGAGTTCTTTTTAGATCCCTGCATTATCTGTCAGAGCATAGACCTTGGCTGCATGGGCAGCGGACACTTCTCACACCCAGCCTCCATTCTGTACCCCCAGACCACGGGGGCACAGTGCACCCACAGAGCACGGATCGAGTGCAGGCAGGGCCGGCTTTAGGGCGGTGCGACCGGTGCCACCGCACCGGGCGCTGACTTCACATGGGGGCGCCTGTTAGCTTAAAAGCACCTGTTACCGCGTTCCTGGCCTCCAGCAATTTTCATTCAATAATTGAAATGTCAAGAAAACTCCGGTGATTAATGTTCTTCCTGGAGAGATAGGAGTTTTGTCTCGTAGAAGTTTTGACTCGTGGAAGTTTTGGTTCATGGTAGGTAGCGCAGAGGGTTAATATGCCTGCTACAAAGAACATGTACCATGAATATAATGTAAACAGGTCAGTGGGTTACTGCTTTTGTCAGAGACCTCCTTTTGTTAGATGCAGTTTACAGTGAGCTATTAACTGCGTGCAGACTTCAAGGTATAGATTAGAGCGTATGGATTTTTTCCACAAACTTTCATTATTCTAATGTTGCAAAAAGGCAAATTCAGAGTTTGTGCTTCTCCAGACCAAGTCCTAACTGTATTTATGACATGTGAATCCACCCCTTGTTGTCCTCTGTCTTATATAACATTTACCATACACTGATTTACACCCTTCACTTTTATGAGTGACGCTATAAAATTAATTAAATGCGGGTTCACGAGGTTACGGAGACTGTTAAAGGGTGGTATGGGGGGCGCCAAAAAACATTGTCACACTGGGTGCCACCAGTGCTAAAGCCGGCCCTGAGTGCAGGGCATACAAATAGAAATAGTGCTCATGATGACGTGACCGCAGTTGTGTGCCTCGTGAATCAATAGCTGTGCTCGCGCCTGGAGGAAGAGTAACAGTGACTGGCAGAAGAGGGCGCACCCCGGACTGATGACACAGCAGATTCTGCTGAGAGCTTCCTGTCTTCTGTGTGTCTTTTGCTTTCTCGCCCTAAGTGCACTGGTTTCCCCAGACGTGGGTCCCCGGCTCACTGGTGCCACTGGATTCAAGCTAGCCTGGCTGACGAGGGATGATACCCCGAAACCGGTCCTCGGAAGCTTGTTTCTGGTCCAGGGGGCCCTGGCTTGGCAGTTCGGTCTGGACTGTTCCCATGAGGCACGGGGTCAAGACTGATTTGCATATGGCTGGGTCTAAATTGGAGTGGCATGGTGAGCAAAAGAAGGATGGATTTACCCCAGATCCTTTGACTGGGGTCCATGTTTAATTTGCTCTGCATTCTGTTCATCATCTGTGTGTCTTTTGCTTTCTCGCCCCAAGTGCGCTGGGTATGTCTAGAAGTGGGTCCCGGGCTCACTGTGCCACTGGATTCAAGCTATCCTGGCTGATGAGGGGTGAGACCCCAAAACTGGTCCTATGATGCTGTTGCCAGTTCAGGAAGGACCTGGCTTGGCAGTTTGGGCTGGACTGTTCCCATGAGGCACAAGGTCAAGACTGATTTGCATATGGCTGGGTCCAAACTGGCATGGCGAAGTGAGCAGAAGAACAATGGATTTAACCCAGAACTTTTGACTGGGGGTGAATGTTTTGTTTGGCCCATCATCTGTGTGTGACACGAAGACGAGAGCTGCCCCGGCAATACCCGAGCCTCAGGCCCACTGAAGACAAGATCTGCCTCTACCTTGGGTGTACACCACCCAAGCCTCTGACACACTGAGGATGAGAGCTGCCCCGGCCCAGCATGCACACTACCCGAGCCTGAGGCACACTGAAGAGAGAGGGCCCTACAAAAAAGTTAAGCCTTTAGTGGTCAGACTTCTCAAGAATATGAGCGATTCAAGAACAACCATCTTTAGTCCAAACAGAAACTGGAATATTAGACCCAGAGGGTGCATATTACAAGACAAAATGTAAAAGGCCAGCACAAATTCTCTGGTAGAACTGTTGTTGCATTAATTCATACCCCAGCTCCTAGCTGATTGTTAAGTAGTGTTTGTATAGTGCTTCAGGTCCCTGTTGAGGCATCAAAGCACTTCCGGGTGGTTGAGTTAGAGTCTTATGCATGGTTGGTAGTTATCAGGCGTACAGTATTTCCTGAGTGGGGAACAAAGGGTGGGGCGCCGCAGTTCATGCATCTCTTATCCACATGATCAACGCCTCCCGCGCCCATCCCACATTCACAAAACTGCCATTCATGCCTCTATTATTCACACAACCAACTCATTCATCCATGCCACCAGCGCATTCATCCATGCATCGCTCAAAATATCTCAGTTAGTCATCACTCCATCCACTCATCTCTTATTCAGTCAGTTCACATCTCTCGGGCACACCCCGCCTTCTCATCAACGGAGGTCTTATTCACAGGCAACTCACCCATCAATTCATCCATCATTCCACTGCTTATTCAGTCAGCGCTTCTGTAGCTATGCATTGTTGGTTTACTCTGCTGGACTACTCATCAATCTATCCATACATCCATCCATCCATCAATCTATCTATCCATCCATCCATCTCCTATGACAGTAATGTATGCATCAAAACGATACAAAAGGGGATAATGGACGGAGCGCTTGAGCAAATCAAACACTCACCCCCAGTCAACTGATCTGGGTTTAATCCATCACCATTCTTTAGCCCACTCAGCCACCCCATTTCAGACATGGTTATATGCAAATCAGTCTGACCCTGTGCCTCATGGGAACAGTCCAGCCCGAACTGCCAAGCCATGTCTTCCATGGACCGGAAACAAGCATCCTGGGACCAGTTTCGGATTCATAATCCTCATCAGCCAGGCTATCTTGAATCCAGTGGCCAAGTGAGCAAGGGACTCACGTCTGAGCATACCCTGCCACACTTAGGGCGAACAAAGCGATACAAAGGGGATGATGGACGGAGCGCTTGAGCAAATCAAACACTCACCCCCAGTCAACTGATCTGGGTTTAATCCATCACCATTCTTTAGCCCACTCAGCCACCCCATTTTAGACACGGCTATATGCAAATCAGTCTGACCCTGTGCCTCATGGGAACAGACCAGCCCGAACTGCCAAGCCATGTCTTCCATGGACCGGAAACAAGCATCCTGGGACCGGTTTCGGATTCATAATCCTCATCAGCCAGGCTATCTTGAATCCAGTGGCCAAGTGAGCAAGGGACTCACGTCTGAGCATACCCTGCCACACTTAGGGCGAACAAAGCGATACAAAAGGGGATGATGGACGGAGCGCTTGAGCAAATCAAACACTCACCCCCAGTCAACTGATCTGGGTTTAATCCATCACCATCAGCAATTTTCCAACACCCTCCTTTCCTTGACAAGAAAAAGGCAGCTCAACCCTCTTTTAGGTCTCGACTGTTACCGCGCATGCACCCTTGTTTGAAAATAGATATTATTTATAAAGGGGTTTGCAGCCCGCCCATTGTTTAATATTTGTTGGCTTCAGTGTCTCTCTTTTTTGCTGTCTTCTAATTGGCTGGTAAAGCTGTTGTCACTTCTTCATCTTTCGGCTGGATCATGGACCAATTACTGATTGCTTCAGCTCGATTTTTGTCCTTCTGGTGACCGCCCTGTACTTGAGACACTATTTTCAGATTTTCTTCTTCCCTGTTGTCCTTGCTGAATGTTTTGCCATTTGTAACCATGTTTTACTATGCCACACGCACTTCAAAAAAGACTTTTTCTCCTGTGAAATAGATGTTTATTGTGGCAACAGATGTTATCTGCTTTTATTGTGACAATCGATGTTATCTGCTTCCAAAGTATTTTCACTAAGACAAGACCCTTGAGTGCAACTGCTTTCTTTATGTGATAGGATTTTTTGGCAAATGCCAGATTTATTTATTTTTCAGGAATTCGCAGATTAATTGATTTGTGCATTCACGGAAGTGCTGTGCCAAAACCGAACAAGCATTGGCAAAGCTAATACGTCTTCCCGTAGAGACTATTGGCATTGCCACTGCTTTTCATTCTCGCTGTACAGCTTGGGCATTGCCAACTTTGGCAATTATTTGTAGTCCTGCTGATTAGCAGCATGGTTAAAATAAGAATAAAGTACCCTGATGCATCTAGCACAACCGCACATAAAGAAAAAATAGCGCTGGCTGTGTCAGAGCACTTTTTAAAATTACTTTTAGCCACACTACAAAGTATCCACACTTCTGTACAGCACGGCTAAAAAAGATTGCCAATAGCTCTCATAGGCGAGACCTCCTGACTTTGCCAATGCTTGTTCAAACATCCAACTCTCACCGCCCTGCATGAATGACACAAGGTCAGGATGAATGAAAAGACTGTCTTGCATGAAAGGGGAATGACTGCTACATGAATGTATAGGAGATTGCACCGTTAAAAGAAAGAAGAATGGTGCATGAATGAATAGATGAAAATTAAATGGATAATTGATAAATTACTAGATGAATTGACCCACTCACGGAAATGAGAGACAGATAAAGGCAGAATAAAGTATGTGATTAATATAATGATGCAGAGTTTAACTAGCAGGAAGGAGACATGGGTTTTAAATGAGTTTGTTCGCACAGAAGAGAAATTCAAGGACACAGCCTCGGTGCTGCCAATGATGGCCTTTTTTGTATTTCTATTTCTGATCACGTTGCTTTGTTTTTCCGAAACGCCGTCGCTACAAAATGGTGGTTGAATTTCTTTTCCATGTTCTGCAAAACAGAAGAAACAAGCATTTACAATGCAATAGGTCTCGCATTTATGAGAGTTTGAGCTATTGGCATTGTAAATGGAAATACCTTCTATCTATGTGTTGTTAACAGATAAGTAAAAAGCATTGTCATTTACAATGCAAACACAAGGAGATGATAGACGGAGCGCTGAAACTTTCCAGACACTCACCCCCAGTCACAGATCTGGGTTGAATCCATCATCGTTCTTTAGCTCACTTTGCTACCTCAGTTCAGTCCCAGCTATATTCAAAAGAGTCTTTGCAATGCCAATTGCTTAAACTCTTGCAAATGCGATACCTATTGCATTGCAAATGTGCGCTATAGAAATGGAATAAAGTGTTAGAATAGAGGTGTCCTGCCTACAATAGCAGGCAGGACACGCTATTAGAGAAAATAGTGCTCGGGGGATGTCATTAAAGCCTACCGAGCAACAACACATGTAACGGGGTGTCACCCTGGGAGGTTACAAAATGAGACAAGGAGGAACTACTAAGCCTTTTGACCAATGAACAGCCACAGTTTAGAGTTCACAGTGACACAAGCCAATGAAAAATGTGTGCGGAGAGTGGGCGGAGCGTCAAGTCCCAACCTCAATACAGCATGCCTCGCAGAGCAAAGTATGCGCTGCCCATGCTCGACCTAAAAAGATGCAAAGTGAACAGTCGTAAAAAATGAAATTTCGTAAATGACATAGTCATTGGTAATCCATGCAAACTACAACTACGAAACACAAAATTATTCATGAAACAGTCCAAAACAACAGGCCTGTGGAATATTTCGTACAAAGGGAAATTTTCGTGAAACTCGCAGCAAATCCGTTCCATGCGCAAAGCTCCTTTGAGGTGGTTTGGGCAAGGTGTCGTGCTCAGTACAGATGTTAACTCGCAAATCGTCTCAAAATTATGAAAAATAATAATGAAGGCTTTGCGGCGCTTGGGAATAACCCGCCTTCAGTAAAGCACTTTCGGGTTCAGGGAGGTCCCTTGCTGGTACAAAGGGCTTGTTTTAGGAACGTCAAAAACACAACGAGTTTCTCTGGTCTTTGCAAGGGCATGCACCAATAACACATGACGGAATGTACCAAAACTTGTAAACTTTCTTTTATTAGAATTCCTGTTACTGTGGGCTAAGCACGGACAAACAAGATTACAATAAAATGCATCTCTCCTGAAGGCTCCGAAATTAGCTTCGGAGCGGAGTCCAGATTAGTTCAGAGCAAGGCGGTGGTCTTCAATTTTTATTTTTTTAATGCTGCGCCACCTCCAGTGCAAAATATAAATATATATATACATATATATATATATCGGGCTCCCCGTCAAAAAAATATTCACAGTCATTCTATTAAACTGGCAATGTTTAAATATGCCTAGACATATTTCAAACATTGCAGGGAAATCCGGTTACCGTTTTAAAAATGCAGCCAAATGCATGATTGCCAAACATAGTATTCTGGCCAGGCAGGCCTTGCTAACCTGTAAACGTATCCACAGTCTGATCAATAGAAATGGGGGTGGGGTGCTTCGAAGAATATTTGGAGTCCCTTCCCTTTTGACACCTTTGATAAAAGATGTTAGTGATGGACCATTACAGAGCGTCTTACTTCCGCTCATTTTATTCAGCTGAAAACAAAGCGCTATCGGCATAATGGTTATTTCGGCTAGACCCTGGCACTCCCCCTCAGCCCCCTGCCCCCCTCCCGCCTCCCCCCCATCACTTGAGGCCCCCCTAGACCCCGCCCCAAGTTCGAAGACCCCTGAGTAGTAAGGTAAACTGGAGCTGTGACCTTTGAAGACACCTTCTCAAGAGAACAAGGCCCTGAAGTGGCTTCTGAGCGCTATCCTGGACCGGCCAAACTACCGAGGCTGTGGGAGTTTGTGCCCGTGGAGTCTTCACTCCGAAATCTTGTTTTTGGGGAAGATTAGAAAAAGGGAAAAAAAGACGTACATTTTATAATAATGCACTGAAAGGCAAATGATTATTTCCTCTCTTTCCTGTTTTGCGACAAAAAAAAAGAATAAGATTACTGACTTTTTCTTCAAAGTCAAATCGGCCATAGGAAGCATGATTGGCAGCTAGCGCTTCGAGGCGACTCTGAGGGTAGGAGGTGAAAGCCAGACTCTGGGGGCGGGGGCGGAGCTTAAAGTCTACAGACGGTAGTTTCCAAAGCACAGAGCGCACAAAGGCCCGCTTCACCGCGCTTTGTCAATTCACACAAAGAGTCTGACCCTATAGAAAAGCAGAAACTGTGCTTAAAGAGCGCTATTCACAAAAGGCAATAAAGTCCCCGAAGCGCGTGCACGAGCGCCAGCAAGTGGTGATAACCCCGCCCACCCGAGTCGGGTAGGAATAACCCAGCGTTTCGGCACTTGGCTCAGGTAGCATTGCATACACGATTCATTCATGTTACACTCAGTTAGGGGTCTGCGAAATCTTCATAATTCGCTTTGGTGCAATTACATACAAGTTTAGCACACATTATGTGAAATGCAAATCTTCTTTTTGCGCATAATTTTAGTGCAAAATGCGTCCTCGCGGCAATTTTTGGCACGAGGCACACTCAGCAAAAGCGCAGCAGAAAACAACCACTCGTGCTCTCTGGTTCAGGGTAAATTTTATCACAAATGACGCATATTTATCCAAATTGGCGAATTTATGTAATTTTGGGACATTCCCGCAACTAGTGTAACACAAAATTACCAAAGTGATTTAAATTTCTTTCATCCGGGACTGTATTTTATATATAAACGATATACATCGTATCATTCTAGGTCACCTCAGTTAATCACTTCAAAAGGACATCTGCAACACAAGAGCTTCATTTAACCTTGGCCCGCCATCAGAGGGCTCCTAGGCAGCTATCAAACAAGCCAACATTAGGAAACAGATAAAAGGACATTTTATAATAAATTAAACTGGGTCCTGATGTTACCCTTTAACGTGCACTGAGGTGGAGGACGTTCTAAACAGGAGAAAGCAAAAATAAACCAATTTTCGCTTTGAAGAAATCAGTCTGCTGCCTGAAATGGGAGCTTGGCCAGCTCACTCTTTCTTGTGGCACAAAGCCAAAAAAACTCAAACAGGAAATTATCCACCACTCTGCAAGGTATGAACTTCGACCCTGCGAACCTACCTACCTACAGGCTCATGTAGGCCTCGAGGGGGCGGTCACCTAACTGGACCTCTCTGTCGCCTTCGACACCATTGATGACGCGGTGATTGACGCATGTCCCAGGCTGCAAAGGTGGTACTGAGAGCCGTCACTCAAACTGCATTTATTTGTAGCACCTACTACCCCGGACTTGGTTCACACCCCTCCTACAAAACTACACTCCAGAGTCCGAGTGGGCTCCGTGCACTCCAGAAGTACAGCGCCACCTGCAGTGTTACCAGGACTGGTGCATCAACTGATAGATGTATGCGGATGATGCTAAGCCCCATCTCCACACGTCACTGAAGTCCAGCACACAAAACAACCATTACAACGCATGCTTTACAACGCATGCTTTGACCACGCATGCCATTAAAACCAGATGGCTTGCTGTAGGGGGTATAAGGTGTTGGATTTAACTCCAACTCCTTTCCTACTGTTGCACAGACTGGAGTTGAAATAGCAAATTATACTATTCCAAATTTCAGCGCACCCCGACCGCAAGTTGTTGTTAAAACTTGCGTTGTAACAGCATGCGGGATATAAGCATGCGCTGTAACGTCATATAACCGTACAGCACCGGACAGATGTGTCTTGGGGAACCAAGCTCCTCCTCCACACAGTGTATCTTAAGGGGGTGTGTTTGGGGTGTGACATCCTCCAAATCAATGCATTTCTTGCTTGGTAGTTCTGAGTCGCGTCTGCTCTGTCTGTGTCCGTTTTTCTTCTCCAAGAATAAAAGCCACACAAGTGACTTCAAGACAGAGATAATAATCTGGTCGCTGAATTATTTCGAAATATGAAACCAGATAACCTGGAATCATAATGGCTTCCCTGCTTGTCCAAATTGTGTGATCCTAGGCAAACATTTTATTTCACAGAACCTTCTTTAGGTTTATTATCATACACAAAATCATTTTTAAATGTTTTAGTTCAGGATGTGCGCTGTGCAAGCACCTCTAATGTTTCATTTATTAGTCTAAAGTGTTGCTCTGTCTATAGCAAGAATATAAACCACATTTAAGGTTCACATGACCACCAAGTTGTAAATCAGGCTCTCCATTTGACCCTTGGCCTCCTTCCATCCTTCATAAAATTGTGGATAGAGCGAATCCATTCATCAATAAAATTGTAAATACCTCTCTGACAACCGCGGTAGTTTCAACCGACTAGAAAGCTGCGGCGGTTAAACCACTACAAAAAAAAATCTCCTGGATCCAGCAACCTTTTCAAATCTACGCCCCATTTCCCTACTACCATTACTAGGGAAAATCACTGAAAAACTGGTAAACAACCAGTTGATGACATTCCTCGAAGAAACCAATATTCTCCACTCTAGACAGTCAGGTTTCCGTCCCAAACATTCTATAGAATCAGTCGTACTGGAAGTGACGGACACTCTCAGATTATCTTTGGACACAGGCAAGAATGCGATATTGATTTTATTAGATTTCTCAGCCGCATTCGACACCATTTCACATGATATCCTTCTACAGCGGATTAAAAACTGCGGCATTACTCACCTCGCTTTAGCCTGGCTAAAATATTTTCTTTAACCCCTTCCATGCGGCCGCGATTCTGTGCCTGTGTGGCAGAATCGCGAGTGGGCGGGTTTATGACGGCCCCCAGCCTTCATCAGCACACGAGCCCCGTAGTGCATGACGGCTGGAGGCCGTCATCAGCATGGAAGGGGTTAAGACTGCAGGCAAACGGTGTTTCTAGGACCCTTCCTATCACCAGAAAAAAACATCACCTCAGGGGTACCACAGGGCTCATCACTAAGCCCAGCATTGTTAAACATGTATATGGCTCCCCTCATTAAGCTGATTTATTCTTTTGGCATCAAAACTATATCCTATGCAGATGACACACAGCTTATCCTGGAACTAGACAAAGCATCTATAGGCTCAGAGTTAAACTTCAAACATTGCCTAGCTGAGGAAATCCAGTGGATGCAAACCAACCACCTCAAATGCAATACAGAAAAAAATTAGATCATGCTCCTAGGTAAGACTAATGCCTTCGACCCGATAACATGGAGGCCTGATTATGGACCTTCACCCCACCAAACACGGTCACAGTAGTAAAAAAATCTAGGGGTAAAATTCTATGCGGCTCCATCCTTTCAGCCACAATCTCTTGCAGTGGCAAGCACATGCTTCCATTCAACCTGATTAAATCTTTAAAAACATGTTTTGATTATTTCTCACTTGCAGCTTGAAAGGCAGTTGACATTGCTCTAATTACTTCCAGACTGGACTATTGTAACATCTCAATGCAGGCGCAACCAAATAAACTCTTCAAAAACAGCACATAGTGCAACGTGCAGTCGCTAGGCTCGCGCTGAAACTACCACGTCGCTCCTCTGCCTCAGCTGCCCTCCATACACTCCATTGGCTCCCCATACATTAGAGAATTGTATTTAAAATCCTCCTGCTCACCTTCAGAGCTTACAGATTAATAGGTCCCAAATATCTAGCTTCTAGATTTACTCCCCATACCCCCCCCGTACCCTGTGATCGTCCTCGGCTAATCTTCTTAAACCCCCAATGTTTAGGTGTAAGACCAAAGGCGGGAAATCCTTTGCAGTCCTAGGAACAGAGGCTTGGAATCAACTCCCTAAGCACAGGAGATTTATTGACTCTGAATCCCTGTTTAAGAAAAATCTTCAAATCTGGGATATTTTCATCCACTGACTCAATAGGCCAGGCACTTAGATGATAAGGTCAGCATCCTTGCAATCCCCCGTGTCGCAAAATCCTGCTCTTTCTTGCACATCGCCAAGATGCTTCTAAGGGAGCGGAAGTTGTGCTCTACTAATATTATATTTCAATTGAATTAATTCAGGCATCCGGAGGGAGGTGTCTAGATTTCTAACTGGAATGGACCTGCCCTTGAGTTCAAGCTGGACTGTTCCTATTGGAGCAACACCAAGACTGATTTGCATAAGACCAGACTCGGTATAGAGTGGCACAATGGGGGGAAATGATTTTTAGTGTAAATATACCTGTGACTAAATCATGCACAATGGTAATGTACAGCCATTAATGAAGTCTCTTAATTTCAACTTAGATGCTCATACAGCTTTGAGAATCTTGCCTATATATCCGGGTGCCCCGCTCCGTTGTTCAGTGGACACTTTGAGGTTTCATCTCTTTAGCAATTTGCAAAACCATACAACTGAGCAACCAAGGCCCTTTGTTAGCCCAATCACAATTTCAAAACCTGAGCAACGCTAGCATGAATAAATTGTACATATCAATAACAAAACTCTCTTCAATAATATTAAGTTTCCTTTCTTATCTTTATTGTTTCGATTTTCATGGTTTCTTCATAGTAAGCCAGTTCTCAGTTCTTTGCAACCACAGGGTAACCAAAGAAAAATTCTTGCCACAGTTCTCGGCCAATGGATAGCCAAAAGGTCTTGCTGACACGTGTTTCGCCAGGCTTTTATAACACAAAAAACTTCATCAGGGCAAAGATATATGTGTTTATTTAGAAGGTAATAGAGTAATACAGTGATCAGTCCAAGGGCCATACGCCCAGACTAGTTCAAGTTCCTCACATTTAAGGACTTTACATCACATTATACTGAAGACCAAGTAGGCATGTCCAAAGTCCCGGTAAGTACACCGAGTTCGGACCGGAGTTTTGACAAAGCAGCACTCCAAAGCGCGTGTCTTGAAACGGCGTCTAACCCCTTGGGCCCCACACTAATGACGTTCCCCTGGGGTGAATATGACCATAGATAAAAAAAAAAGTGTCTCTGGGAACGAAAAGGACAGAAAGAGAAAGGGTCTGTAAGAGAGTGACACCGAAAACAAATAGAGTCGGTTGGTAAGGGAGTGAATATGGCAGAGAGACAGATGAGGCAGTAAGGGAGTACATATGACAGAGAGTAGATTGTGAATGAGTGAATGTGACCAAAGATGAGGCTGTCTGTGAGGCACTAAAGAGATACCGGATGAGAAGCAACCAGCAGCAGAGGGAGTGTTACACAGGATATGTAAGGAAACACGTTTATTTTCACATTATTGACTGTTGCAGGAAAGACCGAATATCTGCATGTTTCTACACACTCTGAGCAACAGCATTTTTATCACCCGACCCTCATTAAACTGACACTAATATCTTTTTTTTGCAAAAATTACTAACTGCTTCTTGATGTGTTTCCTTTCACAGTACAGATTCTGCTTTCATTCTTATTGTCTGCAATTGACATGAAAGAGGAAGACACCAAAGATGTATGTGGTTTGTGAAAAGTGTGATGGTCTGACCAAGTATTATAAGGAATAAACTACCCTCTGCAATACATTATAAAGGATACTGCAGGTCACCTTGGGGTTCCACTATATTCAGCATAATTCAGAGATGTTAAAGTGTTTGCAGCCCTGGCCTCCTATCGGAGTAAGTGCATAGAGGCAGGAGGCATGCATAAGAATAGAAGAGTCCTCAGACTGACAGAAGACATCCAGAATCTGAGACCTAGCAAGGATCCTAGAAATCCGACCAGCATTTGAAGAATCTCAGACAGCGGCAGCCTCTGGGAGTTGAACTGATAGATCCGCACGCGATGGAGTTATCTGGAAAGCACTTTTTGTCACTTTGATTTTTTTTAATGAATTTAGGGTGAATTTCTCCCAATGCATCAAGTCTAAATTTAAGTGCTATGTGGTCCCGTGTCACGAGTGGCAGGTGCCAGGATTGTGCATCATAGTACAGGGATCCGATGCCTTTTGGATTGGTTCACGCTACAGAAATACCACATACACACATAAAAGGAGTTTGGGATCTCGGGTTTGCACCTAGACATCCCAGCATGCAGAGCGACATTTGGAAATGTCTAGACTCGGTTGAAGTGTCTGACAAGCTGCTTGGCGGCCATGTACAAATATTGTTTCTAACGGGTTATTCTTATTAGCAATTGGAGCAGAAGGTGTAAGTCACATTTGTTATGTGGCACAGGTAGAGACCGCTACACAAGGTGCAGAGCGGCTACAAAAGCTGAGAGGTGTGCTTTAATCGTGCATACGTCTGACCTGAGCTGGCCCTGTTTACAGTGCATTCATAGAGCAGAAATGGTGAGTACTCACTGCTGAGCTCTACTTTCCAACCATGCCCCGCCCTGTTAACAGTGCACCTTTTTAGGTCTTGCCTACACAGTGCATGCGCTGAGCGGAAGACATATTGTTTACAATTCAGTGGGCTTACAACCCGCCCACAGCATACAATTCGTTGTTTTCCTTGTCACTCTCACTTGCAATCTTTTGATTGCCTAGCTCCTGCAGACTCCCTTCCTTTCCTGTGTTAGTACTTCTGTGGAGCATGGACTAAGTACGTGTTCTTCCTTGTCTTTCCTAATCATTTTGGACCACACAATTTTTTTTATAAGTGTTTCAGTATTATTCCTGGGCATGCAGTGCGGATTCCTACTTTTAACAGTGGCATACGGCTTCATATTTATATTGCTTTTACCACCTCTGCCGTTTTATCAATGCTTTAGTTGCTTACATCCACAACTGTACTACTCTACCCCTCTACACCAATTCACTCCACTCTACACCACTCCCCTCTATGTCACTCTATACCACTCCCCTCTATGCCACTCTATATGCTAACGGCTTATATCTGGGCCTGACTGTAGGGCTGTGCCATTAACTACAGGCAGTCCAAAACGCAGCGGCCCGTTTGGTGGAGGGCCTTCCGCCTAGGCAACACATCTCCCCTTACCTCGTAAGCTGCACTGGCTCCCCATCCCGAAAAGAATTGAGTTCAAAGCTTTGACACTGGCTTACCGAACGACTAAGGGCAAAGGACCCGCTCATCTTAAGTCAAGCCTTCACCCCTACTGTAATTCTAGAACTCTGCGCTCTAATCCCCAACTGTTGCTTGTTACCCCCAGATTTAAAAAATCGCAAATGGGAGGTAACACTTTTCAAGTCTGTGCCTCACAGCGATGGAACAAGCTTCCGCTCTCCCTCCGTTTGAGCCGGTCGGAACTTGAATTCTGTAAATTTCTCAATACCTTCATTTTTGGTCTCTAATTTTCGCCTCTGACCTTCTGCTACTTGCTCTATTAGCGCCGGGACACCCCGTTGGGGTAGCTGCGCGCTTTACAAAATACACAAATAAAATAAATATGTCACTCTACACCACTCTATTTTATGCCACTCCACTCAATACCACTCTAAGCCACTCTGCTCTACTCCACGCCACTCTGCATCATGCCACTCTGCGTCACTCCACTCTATTCCATCCCACTCTATGCCACTCTATGCCACTCCACTTCACTCTGTTCTATGTCAATTCATGCCACTCTATTCTATACCACTCCATTGCGCTCTGTGCCACGCTACGCCACTCCACGCCACTCCATTCCATTTCACTCTACGCCACTCCACCCCTGTCTATGCTACTCTACTCTGCCACTCTACTCTATTCCACTCTACTGTACGCCACTCCACTTCAATCTACACCACTCCACGCTACTCTATACCATTACACTCTATGCCACTATGCGCCATTCCACTCCACTCCACTCCACTCTATGCCACTCAATTCCACTCTACACCACTCCACCCCTGTCTATGCTACTCTACTCTATTCCACTCTACTGTACGCCACTCCACACTACTCTATGCCATTCCACTCCACGCCACTCTCCTCCCAGGTCACTCCACCCTGTGCTGCACCACTAACTGTTAGCCATGCCGCCCAGCAGCCACAGTGCCATATCACATGGCTAAAAGGCATTTGCAAAGCCAATACCTCTCACATAGGCAAAATCTATTGACTTTGCCAATGCTTGTTTGATGAAGTATCCAGTGCTGTCACTGGATTCTCATTCTTTCTATCCTAAACACAGTGGGGCCTAGAAGTTTTTTTTGTACAGTTTTACATGGAGCAAACTTGGCCCGAGGCGGATTTGTGTGCTTTATAAGGGAAACACACATATTTATTTTGTTTATGCAAGGGAGAGGAAGTGATTTGTTCATAATCACAACATATTGAGCACACTCCATCCTGAAGCAGAGTACTAGACCCTCCACTAGTCACAATACTCCAGGACTGTCCTCCAAAGTGGGCACAATACTACAGGCGAGAACACCAGACTGGGACATACACAACGCTACCACTACGGCTCTCTGACCAACATGCAGGTGAGGCCGCAGCGATCAGGGCGAAAGAGTCCCAGATGTGTCTATAGAAGTGGACGCAACACCCAAGATCAGAATTCCAGAAATGAACACAATACTACATTCAAGAAATCCAGAACAGGAAAAGAAGTGGGTTCAAGACCTGGATAAAATGCTCAGGGTCAGACCACAGGAACTAAATACAATACTGAAGAGCTAGCCAACAGAAGTCAACACAATACCACCGATGAACACTTCTGAAGGCGCACAACACTTAGCAAGGTGTGCTTTCCACAACCAGGTACAATAGTCAAGGTTCGATCCCTTGGATTAGACATAGTCCACCAGGATCAGCCTCTAGAAAGGGACACAATACCACCGGTGAGCAGCTGCATGGGGGACCCAATGCCCAAAATGTTCTCTAGAATCAGGTGTTCCTAAAAAATGAGACCCCTTGAATTAGACAAAATACAGCTGATTGAGCCTCTAGAAACCGACACACCACAAGTGAGCAGTTCCAAAGTAAATGTAAATGTAAATGTATTTCGATTTATATAGCGCACGAATCACCCAGGGGTCTCAAGGCGCTTGCTTAGGGAACCCGTCCTGGTATTCCCCTGTGAGATACCCCGGCAGGGTATTCACAAGGTGAAAGCCAGGCATCCCGCCGCGAGGGGCCGTAGTGGAGATTAAGCAAGCTATTGCCCAGAGTCGCAGAGTGTGACCCCGTGAGTCGAGTAGGCACCAGAGCGAGAATTGTCGAGTCCGTGGAATTTTTGAGCCCGAGACCCGCCGAGGTGGGGAATCGAACCCTGGTCCACGGCTGATCTCAGCTTCCGGGTCTGCCGCCTCTAACCACTGAGCCACGCTTCTCCACAAAGGAGACCTAATACTCAGAATATGCTTTCTAGATCTCTGTAAAATACGCATCTTAAATCAACTTAAGTTCGAGTCATTTGACCCAATAAAGTGCACAAAGCAGAACAGTATATATAATTAAAAACATTTTGGAAAATCATCTAATTCATAGCAATGAATAAAATGTCATACAACCTCAATCATCATATGAAATACCACAAAGCTCAGATAAAACCAATGGAACAAAAACATCAAAAGAAGTCTTAAAACAAAGCTAGTTAGGGGTCCGCTATGTCCCCCTGGTTTATCTAAGCAGAGAATCGAGCATATTGAGGACAGTCAGTTCTACGATGAAAAGCATGACGATCCGTCATAAAATGTTATGTTAAAAACATTTGTTGAGCGCACGTTCACCGGATGGCTTCTTGGTGCTGGGGTAGTGAGTAAGGTAGTAGCTGTGGGAGAGTAGCCAAAGGAGGTAATGGACCTTATCTTCACTGAAACCTCCATGTTTCTTGCATTTAAAAGTGGGAATGACCAACAGATTCAGATGGGAGGATGGCAGGTTACGAGAGGGGGCATAGTGTAGAATCTTAGAGGAAATGAAGGCTGGACTGGTGCCCTGAAGAGCTTTGAAAATAGTACATCCCAGCATAAATACACAACGCTTGACCACCGGCAGCCAATGAAGACTTTTCATCAGTGGCCTAACGTGATGCGATTTAGGTTGGTGAAAAATCAGTCTGGCAGCTTGATTCTGGACTAGCTGAAGACGTCTTAGTTGGTAAGCCGGGATGCCTACATAAAGTGAGTTGGCATAGTCCAAACGGGAGATGACCAATGCCAGGATAGCTAGAGTCAGGGCTTCCCTGGACAAAAATCTGCTGAACTTCTTTATTCTCCGCAGTTGAAAAAACCCAGCAGAGACCACCGAGCCGATCGGAGCCTTCATTTATAGATCATTGCTTATCACTGTGCCCAGGCTTTTGGCTGAACTGACCGGGAAAGGAGGATTGCCCAGGAGAGAAGGCCGAAAGTTGGAGTTCCATGGATTAGCAAGCCCGCCAGTGAGGATAAGCTCAGTTTTATCAGGGTTGAGCTTCAATTGATTTTCGTTCATCCATTCACTTATAAAGATCAGGGTATCAAGATAAAATCCATAGTAACCACATAAAATTCCTTAACATCATATATGAACTGTAGCCCTCTGCTTAATAGCACGTTCAATATACGTAGCACCAAAGAAGCAAATCTTGATCGTGGGTGTGGTTTGTAGGTAAATAAAGGCAGCTCTACAGTGGCAAATGTTGGCCGCCCTGAAAAGGGGCAGCAAGTAACATTTCCTCAACAATGAGTACAATTTGCACAATAACATAAAATGTAAGGTAGTCTGTAGAGATTGGTCGTATCATGGGCATAAAGGGAGTTGTGAAAAATAAGTGTCTTGTTACAGACAAGCAGCGAGGAAGTGCACCGTGCAAAGCCGGAGTCTTATCACTAAAAATGTATGGTGTAAGTTTTCCAGCCGAACTAAGTATGGCGCAGGACTTTTGACCAGACAAATCCCCATATAGGACTGGACCATCAGTTTGTCTACAGCACTCCGCATTCTGTTCGCCAGGCATCCCACTAATAACGCATCCTTCAGAGTCCTATTAGAGGTGGCTAAAGCAGTGCTAGGAGAGGTAAACATGTCCTCCCGTCTCATGCTGCAACATAGATTCTGTATGTAGTTCAACTAAGGAATACTCAAGCAGTGGTCGAGTGTTAAGCAGTCTGCAAGCACAGCCCTCTTAACCCCTTGCGCGTTCGTGACGGAACCATTCCGTCACGAGCCACAGTGGGGGTGTGCTGGTGACGGAATGATTCCATTACGGCCCGGCCGCCGCGGCGCTGATTTCGCACCTGCGCGGCGCATTCTATTGAGCGGGCGGGGCCGTGACGGAACCATTCCATCACAAGCACAGCGCCACCGCGGCTTGTGACGGAGTGATTCCGTCACGAGCATGGTGGCGCCGCGTGGCACCCTCCCCCCCCCCTCCCCATAACGCTGCGGCGGTATTACCACCGCGGCCAAGGGGTTAAAAGATGTCTGGCTTTTGGTCCAGATTCTAAGCCACAAAAGGAGGGGTTACATTCTAATGAGGTCGCTAACATAACCAATCCCTACCTCAGTGTGGCAAACAAAGGAATTAGTGCTTCGCGGGACAGCTAGCAATCTCTTGATGAAACTATTCTCAATTTTTTCATGGTCCCCCTGATCTTTAGTGCCCCACACCTATGCCCCATATTTGGCTTTGGAGACTTTCGAGTGCTCCTTTATTGGTTTCTGAGCAAGTGTGCAGGCAAAATTAAAGATGGCCTCCACTGATTTGGAGGAGTCGGCAGCTCTACTAGTCTTCAGTGGTCCCCATGAGAGTGGAGTGTCAAAGGGGATGCCAAGGTAGGTAAAGTTAGGTACAGAGCCAACCTTCTTGCTGTTCACTATAAAGGAAACGTTATCCTTCTTCCTTCCCCAAAAGTCATTATGTGGGTCTTGTTTTGGTTGACCTTAAGATCTACACTAGCCATAAACGCGTAAAAACCATCAAGCAGACGTTGTAAGCCATTAGCAGTCCTAGCAATTAGCACTGTCTTGTACGCATAAATTAGTGTGGGGATACTCTGAACACCTTCACGAGGGCAGTCAACCCTGAGATTAACCAATTTATCTTCCAGGCTGTTTATGTATATGGAAAAAGAAAAGGAGACAGGTCGCAGCCCTGGCGTACGCCCCAAGCCAGGCTGAAAGATGGTGTCATTTCTCTGCGGGGGCCGTACCTTACGCTGGCAGTGACATTGTGCAGATCCCAAAGAAAGTTAATATAGAGATCTACACCCATATCAATTATGATGTTCCACAATTTGGTTAGACTACGTTGGGGTTGCACAGCTCACAAAAATCCAGTAGACCAAAGTTATGTTGAAAAGTCACTTCTTTATTGGAAAAATGTTTTTACTTTTTTAAAAATCAATCAGATCACAGTATCCGCCAACGCGTTTCGCTCCTACAATGAGAGCTTCCTCAGGGCTGAAACCAGAGATAAAACAAAGAAATGTATGATGTTCCACAATTTGGACCTGTTTACAGAGTCGAAAGCAGAACTCAAATCCATAAACGCCAAATACAACTTATCACACTTCGCCACAGTGCATTTGGCAATTAGCAGATATAGATTTAAGAACTGCTCGACCATACCAAGGCCGGATCGGAAGCCGAATTGGAGATCCGAGAGTGTGTAACATTCCTCAGCCTACAGCCGCATATGGTCCAACAGAATTCGACCCATAATTTTCATGTTGGAATTCATCAGTAAAATAGGGCAATAACAGTGGGGGTCACTTTTCGAGCTCTTTATAAAAATTAGGAACAATGGTCACATGGGACCAGTTCTTAGCAGGGTCAGTCACTAGGGCGGCACTGAGGACGTTTGTCAGTAAAGGGGCCCACAGAAGGGTGTTCACTTTAATTATGTCTGAGGGAAGCCCATCTGGACCAGGGGCATGCCAAACCGGACAGCTTGCCACAGCCCGCATGAACTCTTCCAGTTCAATGACTGGACCTGCAGAATACTTTGCGGAACACTGGTGCACATTTGAGCTGCTGGGCCGCGGCTGAGGAGGGAATAATAGATTGCAATCAGGGATCTCTTGATTTCCTAAATCAGGATCATAAAGCTCAGTGAAATGGGTAACCCAAGATTCAGATCGAATAACAGTGTCAATACCTGGTTCTCTGTTTGTCTAAAAAAACAACTGAGATTAACTGTTTCCCAGAAGGTCTTACAGTACCTGAGTTCACTTGCCTGGACCAGTGATGACAATGCTGCCTCTCTAATAGCATTCTATCTGACTTTAAGGGCACCTCTGTACAGAGATCGACATCTCTGCACCGCGCCCTGATCTCTGGGGGACTGTCTTAGAGCAGCCAGTAAGTGGTTGTACGCATGGGTACAAATGGCGTCAAACTACTTTATAGGTGCCAATTCCTTTTATGGACTGTCCGGTACATGTATTTCTTGCTGGGATTGGTTTTACTGTCTTATTTATGTTACTGAAGGTTTTTTATTGATACTTTTATGGTATTGTATTGATGCCGAATAAAGTTTATATGATGATACTTTATAGGTGGCTTGCGTCCCCTATTGTGCGGGACTAGAAGAAGATCGAATGCTGCTCGACAGATCTGGTTCAAGCTGATGAGGAGCGCAGGATCCCACCCCTGTGGGTAATTAGCTGATAAACATGTGGAGGCCACTAGCTGTCCTAAAAAGAAGGGTTCGCCAACCTCGGACCATGCTTTTATTACCCTAGGATGCTTAACCTCATCCATGCTGGTGACGAGCTCAGCTCGTCATGGAGTACAGCTGAGCTCCACTCATGACGAGCTGAGCTCGTCACGGCAGTTGGAACGTTCGCACGCGGGGCTAATTTCCCCGCTGTGCTGAACGTTCTAAAAACGGGTGCGGCCGTGACGAGCTCAGCTCGTCATGAGGGCAGCTCAGCTTTGCCTCATGACGAGCTCAGGTCGTCCCCAGCATGAGGGCGCTGCGCGCGGCCCCTCCCCCACCGCACAGGGGGGGGAAAACACCCCGCAGCGAAGGGGTTAAAAGATGATAAACCGGTATTATGAGCCACTACAGGGATCCCGGTGAGCCGCGAGTAGAAATAGACAAAGGTCAGTGGTCACTAAGGGGGAGAGTCAGCCAAACTATAGCCCAAGACCCAATCCCATAAGGATTTAGAGAAGAGAATAACATTGATTTGACTAGGTGCACCTCGCCCCACAAATGCCGGTGTAGAGTTGGCTGTTGAGCTTGAAGTGTCGAAAGAAAAATTAAGATTAAATTTAGCCAACAGCAAATTCAGTTCATCACCAATAGGATAATGCGCAGAATGGGTGATAAAAACCCCATCCTCCAACCCACAAATATTTTCATGGGAATATTGACACATTTTTATGTTAAAATCCCCAGTAGAAGCAGAGCACGACCACCATGTTTGTTGCTCGTACAATTCTCAATGTCTTTGAGTAAAGAACGTGCTAAGTCGACCTTAGAATGATCAGAAACATTGGGTATAGATTTATCAGCAGCAATCTAGAGGCGGAACACAGAAACAGAATCATCTGGTAATATACGGAGTCACACTTTGTCCATAGAACCTTTGAGGAGAAAGAAAGGGAAACAAGCGTCGTCAAACCACCCTTGGCCCTGCTAATATTACTAGCCACTGCTGGTATATGTAGCAAACCCATCCACATATATAGGGTCAATAAGCCACGTCTCTTGTAGGCAAATAATAGCATTGCATTCGATGAACTTAAGCCAATCTGGCCGGTCCCATTTACTGGCTAAACTAGCCATATTCCAGGAGGCTTTGGACAACGATTGCAGGAGAGGACTTTCAAAGGCCCTAGAGGGAACGAGATTACACCCAGTTGGCGCATTTAGTCTGGATTCAGTACGAGTCCCAGGTAACGCAGGCTCAGCTGGTGGATCACTTCGACCAATGGCAGTAACTGCAGCAGAAGTCAGTCCTGCAGGTCCAATTGGGAAAGAGGGGTAAACCCGTTAGAGGTCAAAACTCAAAGGCGAACCCCTTGAGTGGAGAAGTGTGGTTCACTGGTTAGAAGCGGCAGACCCTGAAGCAGAGGTCGGCCCGGGACCAGGGTTCAATTCCCGCCTCGGCCGGTCTTGGGTCAATGTCCGCGGACTCGATAATTCTCGCCTAGGTGCCTACGCTAACCATGGGTCCCACTCTGCGACTCTGGGCAATAGCTTGCCTAATCTCCACAACGGCCCTATCAGAGCTGGGGATGCCTGGCTTCACCTTGGGGGTGCCCAGGAGGGACCATCTCACAGGGAAAGCCAGGACGGGTTCCCCAGCGGTATACAGCGCCAGGAAGCCCCGAGATGGGGTAACAGTGTGCTTTCCAAGTATACATACATACATTTACATTTACATTTGAAGCAGGCACAATAAAGATGAGAGATCTAGATTTGGGTGTAATCCTCATAGTTGGGACCCCTTGAACTAGACACAATACTCCAGAATTATCCTCCAGAAGGGAACAAGATACTACAGGTGACGACACCAGAAAGGGTCTCGCGAGGTTCACACTATCAGTTCCTGAAGAACTGGCACACACCCTGGTGAGACCTCAGGGCACAACACCCATGCTGTGGCTCTAGAAGTGGACACAATGCCCAAGATTGTGGATCCAGAAAAAAACACAAGATTGTGTTATTTTATCTTACATCCTACACTGAGGAGACAGGAGGGGGGTACGTGTATTGATACCACTGAAGGGATTTATGTTCCGCTCACTATCACCAGGGGTCTCTAGGCAGGGACACACCAAACACGGACACTCGTTCACTCACACTAAAGTAATAACAGAACATCTCTAATACGTGGTGTCACCGGCTCCTGGTCTGTTATTGTGCGGCCTTTCACACACACATATAAATAAATTAAATATTGAACAAAATGACACCTCTGCTGTAGCATCAAGATGTCAACCAAAATAAACTCTATTTTTCGAGTCTCAGTCGTAACTACCGACTGCTTTTTTCCCTGAAAAGGTCTATTTTTACCTCTTCTGTGGGTCTTTGTTGGCTTCCTTCAGATGCCACATTTCCTCGCTGTAAGTGGTCTCTTCCGCCTCTGAGCTCAACTTGAAATGAGCGCGCCATGTCTCGCGGTCTCTCAACGAAGGATAACGAGTTGGGAAAATAAATGTGCGCACTTGTGTGGGAGAGGTGTGGCGCCGCGGCCAGGGCGACTGACGCTGGAATCTGGCGATCACGGTTCGATCCCCAGTGCCGGCGGCAGGTTAGCCCAGCACCATGCGACTCTGGGCAATAGCTTGCTTAATCTTCCCGACGGCCCCCAGCGCCTAGAGACCCTTCCTGCTGATTGTTTGTGCTTTACAAATGTGGATTAATATTATTATTACTTATGCAGCACCTTTCCACCGTATTGCCCATCTCTAAGCGCTAGACACGTACAATGCAGCACTGGGTTTGAACTCTGGCGTATATTATCATTGCCAGGCAGCATCTGTGAGGCACAAACAAGCGGCCCTAAATGAATTTGCGAATATCCGCGTGCCCACCCTTGGCCAGCTCTACGCCTGGATGGTAATCCTCAAAGTACTCACACGCCACAAGGCTTTCTCGGAATATGGATCAAGAGCAACGCAGAGCGGGGAAGAAACAGGGAACAACAGATGAACTGGTTGGGGTAAATAAAAATTAAAAAATTAATAAAAAGTCAAAATGTAAATATCCAGTATTGGTAAAGCACAATTACCTGAAGGTGTCAAGGTGCTGGGGGCCCTCGGGAAGATTAAGCGAGCTATTGCCCAGAGTCACCTAGTGCTGGGCTGATCTGCCGCCGGCACGGGGGATCGAACCCTACCCTGAGTCCCCGGGTTCCGGTGTCAGTTGCCCTAGCCGCTGCGCTGCACCTCAGACCACACCACAGAGAAGGATTGGAAAAGTGGTGCATGAGCTTGGAGTAAGGAAGTATGTGCGGGGTTAAGTAAGAATCGGGCAGGGGATGTAAGGCACGCACATGGAGAAAGGACAAGAAAATACATGCACTCCCATGAAGCGCTGAAAGTATAATCATTTAAAAAAAAAAAAAAATTGTCCCCTCAATTAAGCAGTGGAATGATACAGCTCATCAGTGCCAGGGCTTTCATCAGGAGGCCACTGAAGCTTGCACCACACATTGCACCTGCCAGCACTGCCAATGACAGTACCAACACAACTACTAACCAGCACACTCCTACAAGTGTGACAATTCTGACTATTTCAGGCCCCCAAAGTTATAAAACTGGCTTACGTGTCAAGTAATGGACATTTTTAATGTAGATTGAATTATTAACTTTTGTTGTGGTCATCTCTAAATTAGCCACACAGCGCCACCTTGTGGCAGACTGTCAAGCGCCGGTGTTGACAATTAAGTGCTGGTGCAGAGCACCGGAAACCACTGGCTCAAATTAAGCACTGCAGCTAATTCAGTCTGAAGAATGTGAGACCAAAATGCCCCTAGGAGGGACAAACATAAGACTAGGGAGGAAAGTCATGAAGGACAGGAGACAGGAGACAGGCAACAAAGCCATCCAATCAAAGGCAAGGGGCGGGCCCAAAGCCACCTCTATGTATATTGGAAACAAGGCGCCTGGCCATAAAGCGGTCTGTAGCCGAGACCTAAAAATGAGTTTAAAAAGAAGTGATGAAATGGGAATGTGCAATTAATATACCTCCTTACATTACATATGTCAAAATACAAATCTTAGTTCAAAAATATCCTTTAGAGAGGTGTGGCGCCGCGCCCAGGGCGACCGACGCTGGAATCTGGGGACCACGGTTCGATCCCCGGCTCCGGCGGCAGATTGTCCCAGCACCATGTGACTCTGGGCAATAGCTCGCTTAATCTTCCCAACGGCCCCCAGCGCCTAGAGACCCTTACGGGTGATTGTGCGCTTTACAAATGTGGACTTTACTTTACACAAATGTCAAGGCAAGAAAACAACCTGTTGCACCGCGGGTTCCTGTTATCACCCACGTGCCGCTGCAATGCCTTGTCAGGACTAGGCGTCCTGCAGGCTTAAGCAGCCGGCACGTGGATCACCACGGCAACGTCTACCTGCGGCGGCGAGCCCAAGCCGACAGGACATTAATCCCAATAATCAGGTTACCTGGCGTATGTTACAGCACGGGGTCTGAGAAGCCAATCTGTGGCCACCGGAGACACGCCGGGCCTGACTTGCCCGCGCTGTGTGCCCGCGCAACCCCACGCGCACTCCTCGCCTGCTTCAACCCCAGTTTAACCACTCACATCTGATGTCAGGGCTGCAATATAGCTTTATGCCAGCAGGTCTTAACCTGGAGTCCCCGGGACCCTGGGGGTCTGTGACAGCTACGCAAGGGGGGGTCGTGACTGTTTAGAAAATTAAATAATATTAGCAAATTAATAATGTTTATAAGGGTAGATAAAAATTAAGAATTGAAAATGTTAAAAGACTCTGTAAATGCAAAGGAATTTGAAATTGGAAGCTAAAAAATTAAGTTGGTATCCGTAGCTTGATTCGAGGATGGGACCAATACACGTACAGCAATCAGAATCTCAATTGAAGCACTGGTATGTGCGAACAAAACATATTCTTTAAGACCAAAAAATAAATAAAAGAGTCAAACACAAAGGGATATGCAGTCTGGCATATGACTACATCTTATAGAAATAAAACCACATTTTTAAAGCTCAAACCTGCCCATTAAAATTACGGTTTTATAATTTTGTATACATTTTTGATTGTGAACTAAATAAAATAGTTAATATTTTGTGTATGCTTTTAATGTAGACTTTTTTCTACATTGTTGATATTGTTTTGAGTCTCCCCGGTTTTCAGTAGGGATTCAGTGGGGGTGCACAGAAGCCAAACTCTTAAGAACTGCTGTTTTACTTTTATCTATATGTTCCGCTATGGCCAGTGCTTTAAATGGGCCGGTACTGTTCGGTACCGAGTACCGCCACTTTTTTATTTTGAGAGGGAGAGAGTACCAGCACTTCTCAAGAGAAAAGTACTACTTTTAATTGGGGAGTACCTGCACTTCTCAGAAACGAGCAGGTATTCTGGTACAGAGTACCTGCACTTTTATTTTTCCATTTTAAGCACTGGATAAATATGGCCTCGTAGCGCTATGCGGTTCGCTACTTCTCGTTCAGGTTTTGACAATTCCTTTCCAGACTGAATTCTGTCTCCAGTAGTAGAGGAAGGCAGTGCGAGGACATCCTTTTTTTTTTTTTTTTTTTTTTACAACACTCAGTTCCATTTCAGAGTCTGTCACAACACCAAAGCTAAGGCAGTAATAAGCAGGCTGCCCTGAAGGCACGCGCAGTAGTGTGCCCTTACCGAGGAGGCGCGATCCCTCTGCCCTCCCGAGAGCTCACTTCCGGGTTAGGGCAGGGGGCAGCTTTGATGTCTGGAGAGCGTCTGGACCGTCGGCTGCTCGTCCAGGCCAGAGGATGCCGAGAGGCTGGAAAAGCCGGCCTCCAGTTCGGCGCAGGCCGCGCGTCGGCTTGCCAGTTCGGATGCCTCTGCTTGGGTCCAGAGCCCTGTTACCATAGTTACAGGATCCTCTCCTCTCCATCTCGGTGTGTTCTCATCTGCGAGGGGGAGGGGAGGCGCCGAAAGGGGTTTTGGAGCGCGCTGGCTCCGGGATGTGGCTCTGGATGGAGACAAAGAGGCCTGGCTGGAGAGGTGGCCCTGCGCTCTCGAGCGCCGGAGGAGTGGGAGGGGCGGTCTGTGGAGGGCACACAGCCCTCAGCTCGGCCTGCCAATGCCTTCCTGTGTGGTTAGGGATGGTATGGGCGGTCTGAGGAGGGCACACAGCCCTCTGACTGTCCAGCCACTAACCTCTTGTGAGCCGGAGGAGTGGGGTGGGCGGTCTGTGGAGGGTACACAGCCCTCGGCCTGTCCAGCCACTGCGCTCTTTTGTGTCGGAGGAGTAGGATAGGCGGTCGGTGGAGGGCATTTAGTCTTCAGTTCGTCCTGCCACTGCCCTCTTGTGTGCTGTAGGAATGTGAAGGGCGGTCTGTGGAGGGCGCACAGCCCTCAGCTCGCCCTGCCACTGTGCTCTTGTGTGCTCTAGAGCTATTATGTTTGCTCAATGTAAGACACACGGTTCACGGCCTGTCCAGCCACTGTGCTCTTGCGTGCTCTAGGGGAGGTATGGTTAGTCGAGAGATGAAACACGGTTCCCGCCTGGCCTACTTATGCACTCCTTTGTCTCAAGGGTGGCATGGTCGGTAGAGAGAGGACACACGGTTCCCGTGGCCTACTTATGCACTCCTTTGTCTCAAGGGTGGCATGGTCGGTAGAGAGAGGACACACGGTTCCCGTGGCCTACTTATGCGCTCCTTTGTCTCAAGGATGGCATGGTCGGTAGAGAGAGGACACACGGTTCCCGTGGCCTACTTATGCGCTCCTTTGTCTCAAGGATGGCATGGTCGGTAGAGAGAGGACACACGGTTCCCGCCTGGCCTACTTATGCGCTCCTTTGTCTCAAGGGTGGTATGGTCGGTAGAGAGAGGACACACGGTTCCCGCCTGGCCTACTTATGCGCTCCTTTGTCTCAAGGGTGGTATGGTCGGTAGAGAGAGGACACACCGTTCCCGCCTGGCCTACTTATGCGCTCCTTTGTCTCAAGGGTGGTATGGTCGGTAGCAAGAAGACACGCGGTTCCCAGCCTGTCTGGCCACTGACCTCTTGCGTGCTCTAGGGGAGGTATGGTTAGTCGAGAGAAGAAACACGGTTCCCGCCTGGCCTACTTATGCACTCCTTTGTCTCAAGGGTGGCATGGTCGGTAGAGAGAGGACACACAGTTCCCGTGGCCTACTTATGCGCTCCTTTGTCTCAAGGATGGCATGGTCGGTAGAGAGAGGACACACGGTTCCCGTGGCCTACTTATGCGCTCCTTTGTCTCAAGGATGGCATGGTCGGTAGAGAGGGGACACACGGTTCCCGCCTGGCCTACTTATGCGCTCCTTTGTCTCAAGGGTGGTATGGTCGGTAGAGAGAGGACACACGGTTCCCGCCTGGCCTACTTATGCGCTCCTTTGTCTCAAGGGTGGTATGGTCGGTAGAGAGAGGACACACGGTTCCCGCCTGGCCTACTTATGCGCTCCTTTGTATCAAGGGTGGTATGGTCGGTAGCAAGAAGACACGCGGTTCCCAGCCTGTCTGGCCACTGACCTCTTGCGTGCTCTAGGGGAGGTATGGTTAGTCGAGAGAAGAAACACGGTTCCCGCCTGGCCTACTTATGCGCTCCTTTGTCTCAAGGGTGGTATGGTCGGTAGCAAGAAAACACACGGTTCCCAGCCTGTCTGGCCACTGTGCTCTTGCGTGCTCTAGGGGAGGTATGGTTAGTCGAGAGAAGGCACACGGTTCCCGCCTGGCCTACTTATGCACTCCTTTGTCTCAAGGATGGCATGGTCGGTAGAGAGAAGACACACGGTTCCCGCCTGGCATACATATGCGCTCCATTTGTCTCAAGGGTGGTATGGTCGTTAGAGAGAGGATACACGGTTCCCGCCTGGCCTACTTATGCGCTCCTTTGTCTCAAGGGTGGTATGGTCGGTAGCAAGAAGACACGCGGTTCCCAGCCTGTCTGGCCACTGACCTCTTGCGTGCTCTAGGGGAGGTATGGTTAGTCGAGAGAAGAAACACGGTTCCCGCCTGGCCTACTTATGCGCTCCTTTGTCTCAAGGGTGGTATGGTCGGTAGCAAGAAGACACACGGTTCCCAGCCTGTCTGGCCACTGTGCTCTTGCGTGCTCTAGGGAGGTATGGTTAGTCGAGAGAAGGCACACAGTTCCTGCCTGGCCTACTTATGCGCTCCTTTGTCTCATGGGTGGTATGGTCGGTAGAGCGAAGACACACGGTTCCCGCCTGACCTACTTATGTGCTCCTTTGTCTCAAGGGTGGTATGGTCGGTAGAGAGAGGACACACGGTTCCCGCCTAGCCTACTTATGCGCTCCTTTGTCTCAAGGGTGGTATGGTCGGTAGAGAGAGGACACACGGTTCCCGCCTGGCCTACTTATGCACTCCTTTGTCTCAAGGGTGGTATGGTCGGTAGAGAGAGGACACACGGTTCCCGCCTGGCCTACATATGCGCTCCTTTGTCTCAAGGGTGGTATGGTCGGTAGAGAGAGGACACACGGTTCCCGCCTGGCCTACATATGCGCTCCTTTGTCTCAAGGGTGGTATGGTCGGTAGAGAGAAGACACACGGTTCCCGCCTGGCCTTCTTATGCGCTCCTTTGTCTCAAGGGTGGTATGGTCGGTAGAGAGAAGACACACTGTTCCCGCCTGGCCTACATATGCGCTCCTTTGTCTCAAGGGTGGTATGGTCGGTAGAGAGAGGACACACGGTTCCCGCCTGGCCTACATATGCGCTCCTTTGTCTCAAGGGTGGTATGGTCGGTAGAGAGAAGACACACGGTTCCCGCCTGGCCTTCTTATGCGCTCCTTTGTCTCTAGGGTGGTATGGTCGGTAGAGAGAAGACACACGGTTCCCGCCTGGCCTACTTATGCACTCCTTTGTCTCAAGGGTGGTATGGTCGGTAGAGAGAGGACACACGGTTTCCGCCTAGCCTACTTATGCGCTCCTTTGTCTCAAGGGTGGTATGGTCGGTAGAGAGAGGACACACGGTTCCCGCCTGGCCTACTTATGCACTCCTTTGTCTCAAGGGTGGTATGGTCGGTAGAGAGAGGACACACGGTTCCCGCCTGGCCTATTTATGCGCTCCTTTGGCTCAAGGGTGGTATGGTCGGCAGAGAGGGGACACACGGTTCCCGCCTGGCCTCCATATGCGCTCCTTTGTCTCAAGGGTGGTATGGTCGGTAGAGAGAAGACACACGGTTCCCTCCTGGCCTACATATGCGCTCCTTTGTCTCAAGGTTGGTATGGTCGGTAGAGAGAGGACACACGGTTCCCGTGGCCTACATATACGCTCCTTTGTTTCAAGGGTGGTATGGTCGGTAGAGAGAAGACACACGGTTCCCGTGGCCTACATATGCGCTCCTTTGTCTCAAGGGTGGTATGGTCGGTAGAGAGAGGACACACGGTTCCCGTGGCCTACATATACGCTCCTTTGTTTCAAGGGTGGTATGTCGGTAGAGAGAAGACACACGGTTCCCGTGGCCTACATATGCGCTCCTTTGTCTCAAGGGTGGTATGGTCGGTAGAGAGGGGACACACGGTTCCCGTGGCCTACATATGCGCTCCTTTGTCTCAAGGGTGGTATGGTCGGTAGAGAGAGGACACACGGTTCCCGTGGCCTACATATACGCTCCTTTGTTTCAAGGGTGGTATGGTCGGTAGAGAGAAGACACACGGTTCCCGTGGCCTACATATGCGCTCCTTTGTCTCAAGGATTGTATGGTCGGTAGAGAGAAGACACACGGTTCCCGCCTGGCCTACATATGTGCTTCTTTGTAGTGACATTGTGCACTGACAGTTCATTTACATTTGGGTCTCACTGTCTTCTTCCTTTCTCTTCAGTTTTCGAGATTTTCACGATAGAACACACACTTTCTTTTTCTTTTATGGGGAGAAAGCAACCGATGATGATAAGTGGGTGTGCTAGTGAGTACCAACCAGCAACCCCCCTGGTGTTACGACCGTGAGGTGCTTTCTCTCCTTTCTCACACTTTTTTATGTCTGGGTGGGAGTTGTTCTATGCCGTATTGACATTTTTTGCTATAAATAGAACACCATGACACTGAGTAGCGATAGGGAGTCGCTCTTGTGAGGGAGTACTGGAAAAATATTGGAAAGCCCTTCAGTGTCTAGTATTCAATGGCAGGTGTACAAGTCAAGTCACTCCTCTTGTGCAGCCAGCTGTTCTCTTGTGCAGCACTTGGCACTCTGGTGCAGTCAAATGTGCTATTGTGCAGCCAATATTAAGCTGCACAACCCAGTCACGACATCTTCAGGAAGAGTGCAAAATGCTTTATTTCATTTTCCAGGAACAGAGACCCATTCACAGTCAGAGACTAAAGCAGCTACCCCTGCGTCTCCCTTTACATTCCAAGATGATGTGTCTGTTGTGGAGCAGCGCAGCATCACCAGGAAGCAGAGCATCACAGTCAGCAGAGCATCACAGTCAGCAGAGCAGCACCCGGTAGCAGAGCAGCACCAGGTAGCAGAGTAGCACCAGGTAGCAGAGCAGCACCAGGAAGCAGAGCAGCACCAGGAAGCAGAGCATCACCTGGCAGCAGAGCATCACCAGGTAGCAGAGCATCACCAGGTAGCAGAGCATCACCAGGTAACAGAGCATCAGGTAGCAGAGCATCACAGGTAGCAGAGCATCGCCGGGCAGCAGAGCAGCACCGGGCAGCAGAGCAGCACCGGGTAAGCAGAGCATCACCTGGCAGCAGAGCATCACCAGGTAGCAGAGCATCACCAGGTAGCAGAGCATCACCAGGTAACAGAGCATCAGGTAGCAGAGCATCACAGGTAGCAGAGCATCGCCGGGCAGCAGAGCATCACCAGGCAGCAGAGCATCACCAGGCAGCAGAGCATCACCAGGTAGCAGAGCATCACCAGGTAACAGAGCATCAGGTAGCAGAGCATCACAGGTAGCAGAGCATCGCCGGGCAGCAGAGCAGCACCGGGCAGCAGAGCATCGCCGGGCAGCAGAGCAGCACCGGGCAGCAGAGCAGCACCGGGTAAGCAGAGCAGCACCGGGCAGCAGAGCAGCACCAGGTAGCAGAGCATCACCAGGTAGCAGAGCAGCACCAGGAAGCAGAGCATCACCTGGCAGCAGAGCATCACCAGGTAGCAGAGCATCACCAGGTAGCAGAGCATCACCGGGCAGCAGAGCAGCACCGGGCAGCAGAGCAGCACCGGGTAAGCAGAGCATCACAGGCAGCAGAGCAGCACCAAGTAGCAGAGCATCACCGGGTAGCAGAGCATCACCGGGTAGCAGAGCATCACCAGGTAGCAGAGCATCACCAGGTAGCAGAGCATACCAGGCAGAAGAGCATCACAGGTAGCAGAGCAGCACCAGGTAGCAGAGCAGCACCAGGTAGCAGAGCAGCACCAGGTAGCAGAGCATCACCAGGTAGCAGAGCATCACCAGGTAGCAGAGCAGCACCAGGTAGCATAGCAGCACCAGGTAGCAGAGCAGCACCAGGTAGCAGAGCAGCACCAGGTAGCAGAGCATCACCAGGTAGCAGAGCATCACCAGGTAGCAGAGCATCACCTGGCAGCAGAGCATCACCTGGCAGCAGAGCAGCACCAGGTAGCAGAGCATTAAAGGTAGCAGAGCAGCACCAGGTAGCAGAGCATCACAGGTAGCAGAGCAGCACCGGGCAGCAGAGCAGCACCAGGTAGCAGAGCAGCACCAGGAAGCAGAGCAGCAGAGGTAGCAGAGCAGCACCAGGTAGAAGAGCATCACAAGGTAGCAGAGCATCACCAGGTAGCAGAGCAGCACCAGGTAGCAGAGCAGCACCAGGTAGCAGAGCAGCATCAGGTAGCAGAGCAGCACCAGGTAGCAGAGCATCACAGGTACCAGAGCATCACAGGTAGCAGAGCAGCACCAGGTAGCAGAGCAGCACCAGGTAGCAGAGCAGCACCAGGTAGCAGAGCATCATCAGGTAGAAGAGCATCAACAGGCAGCAGAGCAGCACCAGGTAGCAGAGCATCACCAGGAAGCAGAGCATCACCAGGTAGCGGAGCATCACAGGCAGCAGAGCATCACCAAGTACCAGAGCAGCACCAGGTAGCAGAGCAGCACCAGGTACCAGAGCAGCACCAGGCAGCAGAGCATCACCAAGTACCAGAGCAGCGCCAGGCAGCAGAGCATCACCAAGTACCAGAGCAGCACCAGGTAGCAGAGCAGCACCAGGTAGCAGAGCAGCACCAGGTACCAGAGCATCACAGGCAGCAGAGCATCACTAGGTACCAGAGCAGCACCAGGTAGCAGAGCATCACTAGGAAGCAGAACGTCACCAGGGAGAAGAGCATCACAGGTAGCAGAGCAGCACCAGGTAGAATAGCATCACCAGGTAGCAGAGCATGACCAGGCAGCAGAGCTTCACAGGTAGCAGAGCATCACAGGTAGCATAGCATCACCAGGAAGCAAAAAGTCACCAGGTAGATGAGCATCACAGGTAGAATAGCATCACAGGTAGCAGAGCAGCACCAGGTAGAATAGCATCACCAGGTAGCAGAGCATCACCAGGCAGCAGAGCATCACCAGGCAGCAGAGCATCACAGGTAGCAGAGCAGCATCAGGTAGCAGAGCAGCACAAGTAGCAGAGCAGCACCAGGTAGCAGAGCAGCACCAGGTAGCAGAGCAGCACCAGGTAGCAGAGCATCACAGGTAGCAGAGCATCACAGGTAGCAGAGCAGAGCAGCACCAGGTAGCAGAGCATCACAGGTAGCAGAGCAGCACCAGGTAGCAGAGCAGCACCAGGTAGCAGAGCAGCACCAGGTAGCAGAACCTCCCCACCCCCACGTCCAATCGGCTGACACCAGTGCTTTAAATGAACCGGTACTGTCCGGTACTGAGTACCGGCACTTTTTTATTTTGAGAGGGAGAGTACCGGCACTTCTCAAGAGAAATTCAATACTTTTAATTGGCGAGTACCGGCACTTCTCAGAAACAAGCAGGTACTCTGCTACAGAGTACCTGCAATTCTATTTCTCCATTTCAAGCACTGGCTGACACACACGTGCTTACCCCGCGGTCCCGGTGTGTGGCCGCGAGTAAAGAGTGGATACATTCTGTGCCACGCAAATGCCAAGTACCGCCAACTGTAAAAAAAGGTCTATGACAACCAATATTTGCCCGGCGGTATCGCCTCTTTAACCCACAAAATATTAATCAATGAAGAGGGAGGCGCTGGAGACTGGAAGGCAGGAAACAAGGTTTATTCTCTCCGGAGGAGAACACATCAGTTCGGACAGCCAGTATCGTCACGAGGTGCTCTAACCGCATCTCTGAGGCCTGGCCTCTTATACACAAGTTTATGATCTTTATTGCAGGTAACACATTCTTGCAATGCTTTGAAGTATGAAAGGACATCCTCGGAATCTCCCCTTCAGGCCCGTTCCCACACACATTTACAGTTGAAGTCCCCACCCCCGGTCACAATAGGTGATGATTATCGCGCAGCTGGACATTCCGCCGATTCACGGAATGTGTGGGGTTGATCGGATATCATAGGGTGGGGGCTTTGATCAATTCGAGGGTCCTTTAATGGGGGAAAGCTTCCTACTGTACGGGGGGGGGCAATAAACAGTATCCGCAGAGCCAGGTGGCGGCCTGGGAACGAGGAAGACAAACGGGCACACAGGAAAAGGGGTTTGTATCAAAGGGTCTGGGACCAGGAAAGGAACGAAGGGAGGTGTCGCGCTGGGAACAGGATGGGGTTCCGAGGCAGAGCTGCGCTGAAGAGGGGTTTATGACCCAAGGCATGTGAGAGCGGGGGGGGGGGTGGCCAGTGCGTGGGGGGCTTGTGAGGGCGAAGGGCTGTGCTGGGGGCCAGTGGCGTGCAGAGGGTGGTTCTGATCGAGGCACCTAAAATGGCGGGTGCGTATGACAAAAAGTGTGGCATCAGGGGAAAAAGGCAAGATGGCGCAGATAATGTTTACCAAACCGTACTAATTTTCCACACAACTCTAGTTTGATCTTGTACATAAATGCTGGCAGCGCCCAGAGGCTGGCCGATACCACCACAGGCTGCTCTAGTGTGGCTCACGGCGAGGCAGCGCTTAGTGCAACCGTACAGCGATTGTGTGCTCTGGTCTGATCTGGCAAAGCACTACTCGGTTGAGGGGGGTGTGGAGTGCACGTGCCTCTTCGGTGGGGAGGGCCTGCACCAGGGCACACAACAAGTGTCTAATGTGCCTGAAGTTCCGGGAGCGAGGGCCCGACGGAGTCCCGTAGTGAGTGAGAGATGGTCCGGACGAGAAGAGACGTGGGATCCAGCGCCTAGAAGCCGTGTGCATGGCGCTACGGGTGTGACAAAGGGAGAGTGAGAAGATGGAAGCGATGAAGTACTATTGATGTTATATAGCGCTTGTTGTCCTGGGACATCTAAGTGCTATAAATAACTAGCTTCACTACAACCGCTCCGCACAGGAAGGTGAAAGGCTGAGCCGATGCCACTGCAGCTTAAAATGGTGACCCGTGGTTTGCACTGAGATAACCTCACCAGGTGCCAGGGCCGGACTGGGAACCACAACCGGCCCTGGCAAAGTGCTCGGCCGGCCCCCCTCCTGACTTGGGGAGTGGGCGAGGGAATCGGAGGTGCCGCCGAGCTCTTTGCCGGGGACGGTTTTCGGACGATTTTGGTAGAGGGCCGATTTTGCAGCAAAAACAGCCCTGTAACAAAAACGGCCCCCAGGGGCCCAAAACCGGCCCCCACCGTGCGGCGCACCAGGGGATTGCCCGGTGCCCTCTATGGCCAGTCCAGCCCTGGCAGGTGCATAAACCGCGTTGCTGGCTTCTTTGGGCACAGCTGCTAACAGAAAATAAGCAAATGGATGAATGTCTGGGACACCCTCCCCCCACATGAGGGATTAAGACAACACTCAGTAAATATATTTAAATGGTCTATATACGCATGCATAGTGCACCCAGGGGAAGGCTACAGACAAAGAATTTTTATTTTAATTTTTTTAATTTTTTTATTTTAAAGAGTTTTATATAGCACTGGCTAGACCCGAAGGTATCAGAATGCTTTACATGAGAATCAACAATGTAACAGAACAAATTCAACACTTACACAATACATCAAAAAAGAGGCAATTCAATTAGGAGGGGAGAGAAAGGAGAGAGAAGTAGTGGAGGGGGCAGGGGAGGTGAGAGAGGGAGGATAAGGGAAGAGACCATAAGGAGAGACGAAAAGAAGTCTGTCAAAAGACCGACTGGGTAGGTGACGACCAAGGAGGGAATCCAAGTCCTATCTCCCCTATAGCTAAACCAGGCTCCATCGGGCATCCGACAAAATAGTTCAGTCTCGATACATTGAGAGAGGAGAGAAGGAGAGACATAAAATAGAGGGAGGATGCGGGAGGAGAGGACAGGAGAGGCGAAAGGAAGTGGAACAATGTGGTTCAACAATATAACAGAAAAAGATCAACAATTACACAATTACATCAAACACTCAGCAATACATTAGGAGAGGAGAGAAAGGAGAGAGAAAGGTAGTGGGGGGGAGGGGAAGTGAGAAAGTGAGGCTAAGGAAAGAGACAATAAGGAGAGACGAAAAGAAGTCTGTCTAAAGACGGACTGGGTAGGTGATGACCAAGGAGGGAATCCACGGCCCACCTCCCTATAGCTAAACCAGGTAGCTCCATCGGGCATCCGACAAAATAGTTCAGTCTCGATACATTGAGAGAGGAGAGAAGGAGAGACATAAAATAGAGGGAGGATGCGGGAGGAGACGACAGGAGAGACGAAGGGAAGTGCAACAATGTGGTTCAACAATATAACAGAAAAAGATCGACAATTACACATTACATCAAACAATCAGCAATACATTAGGAGAGGAGAGAAAGGAGAGAGAGACGTAGTAGGGGGTAGGGGAGGTGAGAAAGTGAGGATAAGGGAAGAGGCAACCATAGAGACGAAAGAAAGTCTGTCTAAACACCGACTGGGTAGGTGACGACTAAGGAGGGAATCCACGGCCCACCTCCCTATAGCTAAACCAGGTAGCTCCATCGGGCATCAGACAAAATAATTCGGTCTCAAGTGTCGAGGAAAGAGGTTCACTGAGAAACAGGGTGGGGACAAAGGGGCAGGTGAAGGCAGCGGATAGAAGCTGGGAAGAGTAGGAGCGGAGAGGGGAGAGGGTTGGGGGAAGGGAGAGGGGGAAGATAAGGTTGGGAGAAAGCCCCTTTTCAAATGATGACGTATTCACGGAAATACAAGGGTAAGTTGCACCCAGCGGAGCCAGCATTCCCATTAGGCGAGTAAGGACGCAGGTTCACGACCATGCACGAACAATGCTACTTTTTAAGGGCGCGGGGTGTGCTCTAGCAGCAGAATTCTAATTTACCGGGACACCTTGGCACCTACAAAAAAAACACATCTTTGTGAACACGGCCCTTTATGTCTACAGCGGTGGCTGCTGAGCAGCGCCGTTGACAAGGCCTCAACCGACGCCCCAAGATCACACGGCACGAGAGAACGTGTTCAGAGGGGAGCCGAGAAGCGCTTAAGTTTGTAAATCACAGGCCGCGCCGCGGGGCGCTGACGGGGCCGGGATCAGTTTCTGGGGATGATGCGCTCCCCCTCACCCCCTCCCCCCGTTCTCAGGGCCCGTCTAGCTTGGCTCCTCTGCAGCCTAACTTGTGGCACTCTTTGAAAAGGATTAGACACGTATTCCCTCCCGCCCTTAGCTGCGCAAACACTCGGCAGCCCCCGTGGACCGGCGCTGCCACTCTCGGCGCAGCTAATGCGGACGCAGCCTCGTCTAAATGGGCGCCTCTTATCTCTGGAAGAGCACTCGAGGGGGGGGGGCGCTGGAAGGGAGGAGGAATGGGGGGCAGGGGAGGAGGAATGGGGGGGGCAGGGGAGGAGGATGGGGGGCAGGAGAGAGTCTGGGAATTTAGCAGCTAAATGGAAAGAGAGTTGGAAGCAGGAAAAACAGAGTGTCAACGCCAGGTTATTTATATACATCGCTGCCAAGTGCCCCACCAATTTGTGACACCTTCACCAAGTCCTGCCTTAACGGCCAGAGGAAGGTGCATGCTGGGACTCGTAGTTTTTAATTACAAGTATTGGCTTTAAAAAGTACAGCGGTGCAAAGGACTGTTGGCATAATCGCTAGCTGGCTGAGGACGCTGCCCATAACGCTGGGTTACTCGGCAGCTAGTATGTAGCGCTTATTGTTGGTATTAGCCCATCTCTAAGCGCTTCTAATTTGGGCAGATAAAGAAGCAGTCACAAGAGACACTACATCAGTCAATGCAACGAACAGTGTTGTGCTACGTCAGACAATGTTAAGTCACTGCAATAATGCTACGTTCAATCAGTCAATGCAACGTCACAATGTTATCCTACCCAATCTTACGTTAACACAACAGTGTATCCTATGCCAATGAAATGCGGCACTGTCATCCCATGTCAGCCAATGTTGAATCAAAGTGATAATGTTATATTGTATTGTACCATTTATATAGCACTTATGTGGGGCGACAAAGCGCTTGCCTACATGAGTAGCACCCTACACGTGTGTAGGGTGTGTGCTTGGAAGGATGTTGTCTTTGTTTTGATCCTGTGTAGGAAGTGTTTCCATGTCGTGTCCGTGGGCCAGCGAGTTGTGGTCATTGTGTTAAGGGACGCAGTGCACAGCAGTGTGTAGTAAGGTGAAGTGTAAGAGACAGACGCACTGATTTGTGGCTTTCACGCTGGTAGCTTTGAACAGCTCTGCAGGCGCCTTCGTGGCGTTCCATAGGACAGTCTGCTTAGCTGGTCACTGCACTGGGGTGTCCATTCTGAGATCCTGGGTATAGTTGTTGGCCTGAGCCGGCATGGACGGAGGGAGAGAGGTGTGGGGAGATCTGTAGTGATGGGCAATTTTAGTATCATCCCTTATCTTTGTGAGACGTATAGAAGCGGTCAGATTTTATAGATCTTTGGGACCTGCTGTGGGGGAATATGTTAAAGTCTTCTAAACTGTCCAACAATGTGTGACAGGTCTCTTCAGTTATTCCATGCCTGTTAGTTTGGTGATGTCTGTTTTTTGACTGTACAGTGCTGGTGATGGACAACCCTCACAGCAGATATGTCTAATGTGAATTTATTTTTATTTTTTTTATAATTTTTTATTCAGAACTAGTATATACAAGAGTCATAATACATTAATATCGCACGTTAGATAATGAAAAAGGAAAAGAAGAACACCATTAAAAATTGCAGATAATAAATAACAAAATCATATGTGATATATTCTCACATTATTTGGAAGGGTAAGGAAATTGCCAAACCCCCCCCCCCCCCCAAAAAAAAAAAATGAGCAATCATACGAGTAATTCACTTATGGGACTACAAAGTGTGATCACGAAGGATACAGGATATATTTCATTTCATTCCGTTTAGCTAATCGCATTCTTCCAATCAGTGATTGGTTGCCAGATCGCCCTACCGAGTCTAGCAGATTTTATCCCTTTGGTACCATAGATGGCACTTTCTTGATTGAAGACACCAAGAAGGCGGGCTAACCACATTTGAAAGCTCGGTGGATCTGAGTCTTTCCACCATGCTGCTAGTATTACCCTGAGCACTGCCGAGCCTATGAATTTAAGAGGTATAAGTTATAGTTTGCTGCTGATCCCTGCATAATGTTGTTTTAGTATCATTGTGGGAAATAACGGTTATATGTGAAAGTACATAACTGTATAACGCCAAGGCGCACTATAGGTCAGCCCTTGCTAGCTTACACATATCTTATGCCAATCAATCAGATAGGGAATAAATATCCCACACTAATCAATGCAATGCAGCAATGTTATCCTACACCAGCCAATGTTAGATCAATGCGAGAATGTTATCTACTCAATGAAATGTGACAGTCTCATCATATGCCTGTCAGTGTGAAGCCGATGTGACAATGTTATCTTAGGCCGGTCAAGGCAATGCACCAACATAATCCTACAAAGTCAATGAAGTGTGTCAATCATATCCTATACCACTGAATGCACTGCAACATTATCCTACACCAGCGAATGCAATGCAACGTTATCCTACATAGTCAATGCAATGCAACAATGTTATCCTTCACAATCAATGCAATGCAGCAATGTTAGCCTTCACCAGTGAATGCAATGCAACATTATCCTTCACCAGTGAATGCAATGCAACGTTATCCTTCACCAGTGAATGCAATGCAATTTTATCCTTCACCAGTGAATGCAATGCAATTTTATCCTTCATCAGTGAATGCAATGCAGCGTTATCCTTCACCAGTGAATGCAATGCAACATTATCCTTCACCAGTAAATGCAATGCAACATTATCCTTCACCAGTGAATGCAATGCAACGTTATCCTTCACCAGTGAATGCAATGCAATTTTATCCTTCACCAGTGAATGCATGAATGCAATGCAACGTTATCCTTCATTAGTGAATGCAATGCAACTTTATCCTACACAGTCAATGCAATGCAACGTTATCCTTCACCAGTAAATGCAATGCAACGTTATCCTACAGTCAATGCAGTGCGTCAATCATATCCTACACCAGTAAATACAAAACAATAGTGTTATCCTACACTAGAGAATGCAATGCAACTTCATCGTTCACTAGTAAGTGCAAGTGCAATGTTAATCTTCACCAGTGAATGCAACAATGATATCCTTCACCAGTGAATGCAATACAACGTTATTCTACAGTCAATGCAATGCGTCAATCTCATCCTACAGTAACTACAACCAATAGTGTTATCCTACACTAGTGAATGCACTGCAATGTTATCCTTCACCAGTGAGTGCAATGCAGCAATGTTATCCTACACTAGGGAATGCAATGCAACTTTATCCTTCACTAGTGAGTGCAATGCAACATTATCCTTCACCAGTGAATGCAACAACGTTATCCGACACCAGTGAATGCAATGCAACTTTATTCTTCACTAGTGAGTGCAATGCAACGTTATCCATCACCAGTAAATGCAACAACATTATCCTATACCATTGAATGCAATGCAACTTTATCCTACACTAGTGAGTGCAATGCAACATTATCCTTCACCAGTGAATGCAACAACGTTATCCGACACCAGTGAATGCAATGCAACTTTATTCTTCACTAGTGAGTGCAATGCAACGTTATCCGTCACCAGTGAATGCAACAACGTTATCCTTAACCAGCGAATGCAATGCAACTTTATCCTTCACTAGTGAGTGCAATGCAATATTATCCTTCACCAGTGAATGCAACAATGGTATCCTACACCAGTGAATGCAATGCAACTTTATCCTACACTAATGAGTGCAATGCAACATTATCCTTCACCAGTGAATGCAATGCAACGTTATCCTTTACCAGTGCATGCAGTTCAACAACTTTATCCTTCACCAGTGAGTGAAATGCAACAATGTAACCCTCCACCAGTGAATGCAATGCAACGTTATCCTTCACCAGTGAATGCAATGCAACAATGTAACCCTCCACCAGTGAATGCAAAGCAACGTTATCCTTCAACAGTGAATGCAATGCAACATTGGGGACGCGGGAGATACATCCCTTCCAGATTTTGGAGAGGGGGGACAAGGGTTTTGGGGACGAGGAAACAAAATAATTTCCCCTCTTCCTTCTGAGAAAGCCTTCCTTTAATGGCCCTGCATTTGCCCTGTGACCTTCTTCCAGTCACAGAGGCCACCCTGCCCTTTGTTATGCTGCACCCTCCACAGAAATAGCCAATGCCTATGGATATGGCTCACTGCTCTGAGAGGGGCAGAGAAAGAAAAAAGACACCGTGAAATGGATCCAAAAAAAGAAAAACACTTTGGCTGGAAATGTTGTCATTTTCTGACCTTATTCTATTCCAAAGTGCAACCTCCAGATCAAGAGAAAAAAAAGGATCAAAAGACGATAAATAATTAACTAAATAAAGCAATACAGAGTGCTCGCAGACAGGCCAGATTGGTGTTAGTCATACACACACACACATTTGCGCCACTTTACATAGTTTGCCAGTATAGCACTACTTTCTTATTATCTTCTTTCTTTGAATAACATTGCTTTCTTAGGGTGGGAAAGAGCACCATTCCCAGAGGGACTGCAATACCTGGTCGATGGGTGAGTGGAAAAAGTGTAATGTGATCCTTTTCAACTGTTTTAATTATTTTAGCTTATAAAATGTGTACAGTGGCTCTGTGTTCAGGGATGTGGTCTTTTTAAACCAAACTCGTTACGTTTTGTAAGGATATATGCAAAAGACATTGGAACAGGTGCCTTCCGGGCCCTGTAGTCATGTCTTGAACTTTTGAGGCAAAAGCACTCACTGATTTATGAATAATGAGTGTAAAAGCGTTAAGGTAACCATGTTGTTTGTGCTTAGATTTCACATGCTTTACTTATTCTTGCATTCCCTGTGAGTGTTTGCTTTTTCCAAAATGTTATTACTTCTTTTCTTCAGGCAGGATATTACTCTTGTCTAGTACATAGTTTGAATTGAGTCGCAGCACAATTGAGTTGTAGCTTAAGGGAGTGCACGTTTCTCTCAGTGGGGCAGTATGATGGTTAGTGGGGGAGAGGATGTGGCACTCCGGCCAGAGCTGCTGAATTTGACACTGGCGCACCAGGTTCAGCCATCATGACCAGTCCCCCAGACCACTCTCCTGAGGGAGCACATTTCCATGCTACACCTTAGAAGGTCCCAACAGACCTTAGAAGTCCTGGTGTCTTAGCACCAGTAGGTGGACCCTAGCAGTGGCAAATGTGGGTTAACCTTGAAGGCCTGTGCTGAGGTGAACAATCCATACTGAAGTTCACCTCCAGTCTTGTGGGCAGGCATTTGAAGCAGCACACCCTAGAGCGATAGTGACTCTGTCCCTACGGTCACAAGACGCTGAGGCCAGTCCACCTCACCCATTGGTATCTCCAATGTCTTTTTTCGGCAGTAGTAGAGCAATTCACTGGGGATCGGTAACCTAGGATTTACACACACAACAAACTAAGTTTGCAAACTTCCTGGTTTCTCTGCTTCATGCATTAGCACTTTAAACATCTGCTGTCTGCTCCGGGGCCACTGGAATTATGCAGCAATGGGGGACAAAATTATGTCACAGTGTTGACTAAAATATGCAGCAAAAAAAAGACTGCATCATAATGCGGTGTGGTACTTTATTATTTTGACATTCTTATATATACATTAACAGCCTCTGCAAAGATTTAGCCTCTTTTGTACCTGTGTAATATACAAATGCAGCAGTGAGAAAGGTGACCAGTCAACCTTTGCAAAGCGCCCTCCACTTCGCAGCAACATAAGTCACAATTATTTTTGTAATTATTGATCCGTTTGAGCTACAAACAATTATTTGGTTGAAATCATTATATTATGCAGCAGATGATGTATTTTGCAGCAAATATGGTACAGGCATAATTAAGTGGAAACATTTGTAAACTAGGATATTTTGCCATTTATGTTTGAGCTACTCTTGTGAAAACAGGAGAAGTGCAGATGACAGAAACTCCATGGCCCGGAGACAGATGGCTTGTGATTCCACTTTTAAGCATATTTGTCATATTCTGTGATCGGAAGCATATCCCACTTAGTGTAGCAATGTTATACTACATTAGTGAATGCAATGCTACGCTATTGTACACAAATGAATGCAATGCGGCAATGTTATACTACACTAGTGATTGCAATGCAATGTTATCCTTTACCTGTGAATGCAATGCCAATGCAATACCTTCATCCTACACAGATCAACAATAAGGAAATGCAACAACGTTATCTCACAGCAGTGAATGCAAGCAACATTATCCTATGCTGATCAATGTGGGGTCAACGCAACACGGTTAATCTATTTCCAGTCAATGGCAATTCGATGCTAAAATGTTTTCCTATGCCCGTCGAGGGTAAGCCGATGCACCAATGTCATTCTATGACAGTCAATGTTAAGACACCTCTACAATGTTGTCCTCACACAGGTCAGCAGCCCTTATAAGGTTCTTATTGCTTAACATGGAACTGTTCAAAGTGTCTTGCCACTGGGTAATGGGTCAATAACGAAAATTTGGAGACCTACTGCGTAGCTTGCAGCCTGCGAGTCTTAGTAGAGAGTGATTTTACAACCAGGTAAACAAGATCAGTGCTGATTTGAAAGGATTTTATACTTTTGGCAAATGCAAAGCCTGTTTGAATACCTAAAACATGAAATGCTTTGATGTACCGTTTTCCAAGAAACCTAGGGAAATTTCACAAATTATAACTAGTTGGACTAGTTTTGTGATCTTTGTTCTACAATGCCCATGTGGTCTCAAATATGTGGAGAATATGATTCATCCGATACTCAAGAGTGCTGGAACACATGAGTGCAATAGAGAATCACAACAAACATTACCCAGTGGCAAGAAACTTTGAACAGCTCCATTTCAGCAACAGGTTCCGTCTAAGCTTTATTGTATAGAGAACATTGAGGTTGATCCCCGTGGGGAGGAAAGACTTCTTAAGTTAAAAAGGAGAGTGCCCTGCCTCATTATAGACTTGAATACAAAATACCCTTTAGGCTTCAACTCTGAGGAAGAAATATCAGTTAATTTGGGATGAGCCTTTGGTGCAGCGGGTGAGGCTACTATAGAATAATCTAATCTATACATAGAATTACAATACTAATATCTTAAAGCTGGCGTCTAATGGTGCCCATTTGTCTTTCAAGTGTTGAACACTTTTTAATTGGTGTTTTTTATGTGTTCTCTTTTTTCACAGGGAGGAGAGGAAGGGACTCTACACCTGCTGTTTCCTAGATAATGAGAGGTAGTCCCAGGTGGGGCCTCCTCCCCTACTCTTCCGTCTACAACTCTCTTTGGGACACTGTGATATATTATTTTTGTTATTTGTATGTTTGTTTAAAGGGGCAATATCAATATTATTTGTTCCCACTTGGGCTTTAAGTTGGTGAATACCCTCATTTGTACTATTGATCGACGTTGTGACCCCAGCCCACTTGGGATCGATGTGATGATTATAGGCAGCTATGAAGAATTTTCAAGCAAACATAACCAACGAGTTGATTAGTTTTGGTAAATACACTGGAATATTTTGCTATTTAACTGTATATTATTATTTAGACATTGTTTGCTGTATGCTTGAGATTACTGGATTACACTATTTGTAGTGAGTATGCCGTTAGACTGTTTACGCCACATACTTAGGATACTTACTGATGACATTTTTCCAATATGGCGCCCATTGTAAACTGTGTTAGGTCCTCGTTTGATTTTATCATGCACATTTAAGGTGGTGTTTGACACTTGAGTCAGTGAGCAAGGCCGTCTGGCCGAAATGCGTCACTGAGCTGACATTTTTCTAATAAATACAGTGGATTTGCGTTCCTGAGTGCACGTTTGGAACTTCTGATACTCTGTGAGATATATATATATATATATATATGACCCCAACACTCCTTCTACCTTGAAGGAAAGGCGCATTCGCAAATCGGTGATTTAATCTTTTTTATTCCATTCGGACACACACCTGACGCATTTCAGTCATTGCGACTTTTCTCAAAGGTTAAGTCCAGCATTATACATCACAGTAACCATTCATCCGATTGCTTAATTTATAATGTTGGCCCCCATTGGACCTCCTCCGTGGATGCAAGTTCAAGGCATTCTGGGACTTGTAGTTACCGGTGTTTTAAAATTTGTGAAATCAAACCCTCCAGTGGTTAATATCTGGTATTTGGTTATCCATGCGATTTCTCATTGTTATGCCAATTTGCTCAAACAATGCACCATGTAAAGCCATGGAGAGAGAGGAAGGACTAGCCACAAAATACCCCAGAGAGGACATGTTGAAGTGGTTTCTTAGTCACAGCCCTGCATACATATTGAGCCGGCTCATGGCATAAGTGCAAAGCAAGGGCATTTCTGAGAAGGATCTATCAATGCTCTGAGTGGACTATGAGCCTGTCCAGGAATCTGCAGGCCACGAGGAGGAAGTCCAGTAGGGCCGACAAATGCCACAATTAACCCCATTGTTTTACAACTTAAGATACAATTTACTTAGCTGTTTTCTATAAAAAGTCAAAGATACTGATAGAAAGAGGACAAAGGTAGTCCTGGAAGGAGATGGTAAGATACAGAGCTGTCCCCAGTTCCCACTCAAGTCCATTGGAGAACCCTAGATCTAAGAAGGACTCCGAAGCCGCCAGTTTGCACATGCTCACAGAGGAACCCCCCACTTGCATGCGTCAATGCTTATTCAGACAATAAAGCTTTGGACCTGGGAAGGTAGGGGGTGCTGCCTAACTGCTGGGAGGATAGTGGGACCAGTCCACTGCCCCAGCATAGTCTATATCTTAACCCCTTCCCCGCTCATGACGAGCTCAGCTCGTCATGAGTTGTGCCGCTCGCACGCTCATGACGAGCTGAGCTCGTCATGTAATGCGGCTTTTTAAAAAAAGCCGCGCAGCACGAAAAAAGCCGCCGCACGCATGCGGTTAAAGCAGTGTTGCACTGTTGTGGCAGCCTTACGCCGACACGACGGGGACAAGTTCTGCAAAAGTGCACAATACCAGTTGGCCAGTCATAGCAGCACTATGGCGTGGTCAGTGCTTTTTTTTGTTTTCCAAAAACAAATCCCCAAAGCATTTTTAAAAAAATGTAAAACAAAAAAAGTGTCGCCATGCAGGATGTTTCTCACTCTGTGGCGGTTTATATTCATTTTCACAGCTCACGACTGTTGCCAGGAGGATAAAAGCGTCGTCGGAAACCGCGGTCTAAATAAGGGAGCCAGTCTACTCCATGGACACGGTCCAGCACAAAGTGGACTTCAGTGGGAGAGGTAGTGAAGGCTCTGCAGACAGAAACAAGTTGCCAGCCACCTGTAAATAAGGCTATGGAACCACAAGGAGGGTTGTCGGACATGTACCAACACTGCCCTCCTGTGAACAACCCCCTGAAACGATGGGTGGGGCAAGGCCCAGACACCGGCCTCATCCCCATGGGAGTCCGCAGGTGGGGGGGAGGAGTAAGGAGGGGCGCTTGTCCCCCCCCCCCCCCGGAGAGCCCCTCCTTGCCCCCCTGCGGACGCCCATGCTTAGTGTCTATCAGTCACTGCCTGAGTTTGCACCTCATCTTGTTATTCACTCTCAGGTGTGCATTGATGGGAGATATATATATTTATAGTGTTATGGCGTGTGGTGCTTGAATCAGGAATTGCCTTTTGTTAAAGGTGTAAGTTGTGCTTCCAGGTTTGGGCGGCAGTCGTCTGTCTCTGTCTTTTGTTGTTTTCATGACACGGCTGGTTTCTCCGGTGGCTGCTGTTCGTTCGCAAGGGGTCAGGTTCTTGGCTCTAGTGAAAGGAGCCCTTCGGCTGCTTTGTTGCGCTAAGAAGTGTGCGTTTCTTCATTTCACAACACCAGGCTCCCCACGGAGCGTCTGCCTCTTGCTCTGGTCTTGTTTTTGTCCTCAGGCTGCCCCCGCCCCTTCTCACCTCTCAGTGCCCCCTATGATCCTCTACCTGCCCCCCACCTCTTGTCCCGGTTCACACCTTGGTGCTTTCACACTTAACCTCACCTCCAGCTCCCATTTTCAGAGAGGGCCCGAGCTCCCAATCTCCGACATGAGGATGAGGAAGAGAAAGGGGGACAGAGGAAGACTTGGTGGGGTCGGGGAGACTGATATGGTGGGGGGGTGAGAGTGAATAAAGAGGGGGTTAGAAAGAGAGAGAGAGAAGCAGTGGGGAAAGAGAGACCGAGAAGTAGGGAGGAAGGAAGATGAGGGGGCGAGTGGGTGGGGAGGTCTAGGTGAGGGAGAGCAGCGTCAGAGAAGTGAGAACTGTGTCCTAACTCCGCCAGTGAAGAAGGCGGGTCCAAAGTAGAAAGAACCAGGCCAGACAGAGTAGGTCCAGGCAGTGTGCACGGAGGCAAGCATAAGAGGGACAGGGCAGGCAGAACAGCTCCAGAGAAGGGCGAGCAGAACCGGACCAGGGCGAGCCGATCCGGACCAGCAGATCCTCCTGAGCAGGGAGGCGACGCGATACACAATCAGAATGCAGTCTTCAGCTTTTGGGGTGCCAGGGGGTAACTTTAGGGTACAGGGTGTGTGTGGGTGTGGGTTTTAGGGTGCCAGGGGGTAATTTTAAGGTTCAGGGTGGGTTAGGGATTTGGGGTACCAGGGGGGTAATTTTAGGGTTCAGAGGGGTATGGGTTATGGGGTGCAAGGGGGGGGATTTTAGGGTTCAGGGTGGGTATGGGTTTTGGGGTACCAAGGGGACAATTTTAGGGGTTAGGGTGGGTATGGGTTTTGGGGTGCTAGGGGGTCATTTTAGGGTTCAGGGTGGGTATGGGTTTTGGGGTGCCAGGGGCGTAATTTTAGGGCTCAGGGCGGGTATGAGTTTTAGGGGGCAGGGGTAATTTTAGGGTTCAGGATGGGTATGGGTGTTGAGGTGCTAGGGGGTAATTTTAGGGACCAGGGCGGGTATGGATTTTGGGGTGTCACAAAAGAAAGAGATGGCTGTGGCACAACAACCCTATGGTGTATGAGATGATATGCGGCCTGCTTCCTGCCCCCATGGCTCCTCCTTCGCCCCAGCGTTTCTTGTGCCCCATCTGGCACATATCATGTCGGAGGATGGTGATGATGTTAACATTTTGCCCCCCCCTGGAGAATTGTCTGTGGACGCCCATGCTCATCCCTACCTACCTCCAGGCATGCTCTTTAAGTGTTGACTAGGCTTGCTAGCATGTGGCTAGGGTGTTTCTTCAGTGCCAGACAGGCCGCTCTGCAGTGAATTTGGAGAAATGAGTTGTTCACATGGATATGCAGTTGTTGAGGGAATATTGTTTCATGACCAGAGGAGAAACTTGGATAACAGGGTTGCAGGATCTCCATACAGTCAGTGGGGTGGTGGTGGTGCAGTAGGGGGGCGGCCACTCTACGGTAGGGAAGGTGGCATGGAGGAGGGACCACCACTGAGGGAAAGGGGGAGGGGACAGTGAGCTGCACTTTGGAACCACTTGGATTCTGGCCCAAATACTTGAGACGGGAGCTGGCATTTGTTCAGCTGGCACCGTGCCCCCGTCCTCACTCTGCGGGCTGCTTCAGCAGCGATGTTCTTCGAAGTTCACCCAAGTGCGGGTGGAGTGTCTGTGCTCTCGAGAGTGAGAAGAGAGGGAGCCATACTTGTGGCCGCTTAACTCGAAAGGCCACCATTTTCTGCCTCAATTATTGCTGGCGGGTCTGCTGCAGGCAGCTTGCACACCAGTTCCTTGTTGGCATATGATGATATGAGTTATAATCTGCAGGCACTCAGTGGCATGTGCTACAGATTCTGCAGGCACTTGGTGACATGCAAATTTAGGAATCAGATTCAGCAGGAACTCAAGGCATGAAATCATAGGAGTCAGATTCAGCAGGCACCCGTGGAATTTAATTATAGAAGTCAGATTCTACAGGCACTATGTGGCCTGTAATTGCACAACTCAGATTCTGCAGGCACTCGGTGGCATGCAGTCATAGGAATCAGATTCAGCAGGTACTCAGTGGCATTTAATTAGCGGGGTGGCACGGAGAGGCGAGTAGGTACAATGGCATTGAACCTCGACAAAACTAATATGCCATTTTGAGAGGCCAACCTTCCCTCTACCCGTGAAGCCTAAAAGACCCGAAACAGGAGTCTTTGTGCTCTTCTCTCGCCCATTTGGGTGTGAGTTTTTTCCTACGACAGATTTTTGTCAGTAGACAGATTTTTGTCAGTAGCTTGAAGGAATCTAGGATTGGCAGGACGTTAGTGTGCCCTGACCACCCATTTTCCTACGGTCCTGAAGAAAACCCGGTACTTTCCATCAGACGGGTTGAAACATGTAGACCTAGCACATAGTGATACACATGGTCATAATATAACTTATTGTATCCACACACTTGATTTTAATATTGTCTAGTAGCTTGCTAATAAAACTATTTTTCACACAAGTATACCAGGACAATTTTTAACACCTTTTTGTTCACATCACACACACAAATACCAGCTCCACTGTAATCCAGGTGTCGCAGCACACCCTGATGGCATTCGGCTATCAGGATGGACCCCGATGATGAAGCATGTTACCAACCAGGTTGGTGAGTGAGGGGTTTTAAATAAAAGAAGGACTCTCTTCTTTCTACAATCATCCCACTCAGACTGCTTTCACTAAACAGCTTCTGATGGTACTCCTCTTATGTTTATTTGATATTTAATTATAGAAGTCAGATTCTACAGGCACTATGTGGCATGCAGTCATAGGAATCAGATTAAGTTGGCACTATGTGGCATGCAGTCATAGGAATCAGATTAAGTTGGCACTATGTGGCATGCAGTCATAGGAATCAGATTAAGTTGGCACTCGGTGGCATGCAGTCATAGGAATCAGATTAAGTTGGCACTCAGTGGCATGTAATTATAGAGGTTAGATTCAGCAGGCACTCAGTGGCACGCACTCATAGGAGTCGGATTCAGCAGGCACTCTGGGGTGGCTGATTCACTAAGGGCACCTTTTTTTAATGTAATCCAAGAATCACTTGAATTACTTTTCTACTGGGCGGGACTGGCCTACGTGGCAATCAGGCAGTGCCCATAGGGCTGGTCTTACAGGTCAGTATGTGGGCAGGTTTTTGCTTCCATGTGGCCTATTTTATGGGCTGCTGTACCGGTTTTTACTGAAGATTTCCCATATATTTCTCCAATATTAAAATAAACATCGCCTGCAGCAAGCTCAAATCTATGCAGCCTTCCATGAATTGCAAAACATTTATGGAGTGGGTCTTCACAAGTGCCCCAATTTTTAAACATGGGCCTCTTTTTTTAGCTATCTGACTCACTAATCGGGCCTGTTTTATTTTGGCGTCCAGGCCTATTTATTCCAGGTTAGTCAGGCTATGCCACCAGAACTGCAAACCATGGCTTACGTGGCCAGAAGACCTCTTCAAAGCAATGGGCAGGTTTCTGTCATTCCTGAGGGTAGCCGGTTTACAAGAATGGCTGGGCCTTTCAGAGCCTGGTGCCCTTGAAGACGGGTTTACTTGAGGAGTCGGGTGTTAGTCACTGGCGAAGATTAGGCCAGGTCATTTACCTGCTACAAGATCATACCCATAATGCAGGGCAGGCCTTTAGGCATGTGCAGTGGAGGTTGGCTGCAGGGCCTAGTCTGTGGCCAGGCCCCGCGGCCAACCCCGCATTAAGCCAACCCCGCACTGTGTGCAGCCTTCAGGCAGGCCCTATGGCCAATCCCCCTAAAGGAAGCCAACCCCACGCTGTACAGGGCCTTTGGTCGTGTATGGCGGGGGTTGGCCACAGAGGCCCTATGCATGCAGGCAACCCCATCCTGTGCACAGTTTTTGGCCATGCGCTGCGGGGGACTGGCCAAAGGGCCTGGCTCTATGGACCCCATTCTCCTTGGCCTTTTTTTTATGGAGAGGTGGGGTCACGTGGTCGCTCTCCCCGAGCCTATTATGGCCCACGGGACCATAATGTTTTACTGTGTATGGGGCAGGGTGCCCCCCCCAGGGCCGTATTTATTTAAAGGGTAGTGGGGGATACATATATATTAAAAAAAACACACACTGCATTAGATTACCTCTCCTGAGTTCCTTATTTTGACACAGCCTAAATCCACCGAGAGAACCCTCTCAAGTGACCCTCACTGATCTCATGGAATCTTACCCTACCTACTGAGGAAAGTCCTACTCCCTTCAATTATCCGGGGGAACCAAAGATTTCTGGCCACTGTAGATACAACTTTCTTACTCTGTCCTGACGAAGCACCCTGGATCTCCCCGAGACCACTAAAGAGCACCCTGGATCTCCCCCTGAGACCACTAAAGCGCGAAACATGTTGACCAGAACATATGCCCACTAGGGACATATAGTTACTCGGCTACCAAGCAGCACCATACACTTTGTTTTAATAATGACAGAGGGATCACCTTAATAAAAATTGATCACTCTCCCTCCTGCCATTTTTTAATACACCTTCTAGGACTTCACTGCCACTTACACCCACGCACCCATATGGCTTCATCAAAAGATCTCCGAAAAAGAAACCCTTTGGGGGACCCGTAGGGCATTGCAGCGCCAGCCCGACAAGGAGCAAAGCCCAATGATGAAGCATGACATCCTTCGGGGTGTGTGAGGGCAACAAGAGGAGGACACACTGCCCCCCACAATTAGATTAGCACACAACGAGAGTACCTCTTACTTCCCTTCTTTCTCTCTCTACTTCGGAACGGTGACTACCTTTTGGTATAAGTGTAACAATAACGCACCAGGTTCCTGGGGCGAAAACTAGAGCTGGCAAATGCTACACAAACTGTGATGACACAACAGAATACACCGGCATACGTGTCCATCACACAAATATGTCCCGCCACCGGTTACTTTGAATATTACACATAAATAACCAAAAATCTGTTTTCAGCTTGTAATAAAGGAAAAGCCTTCTGCTTAACAAAGTAGAAAACACACCTGTAGGCATGTATAATAGTTCTGACATGTTTTAAAAACAAAAAATAAAATACAGTTGAAAAAGCCCAAAAGTGTATCCAGGAGTCATTGGGGAAACGGATGGAAACAATGGTTAACACTGGAAGGGCGGGAAAACAAGTTTTACCAGATTTTGAGTAGTTTTCGGGCGGTCAGGCCCGGGGAGGGCTCGAGCACTTTGCAGTAAAATGCAGATTCACGATAACACGCGGATCCCGGCACAAAACAAACGTCGAGAATTAAAAGGAAGTTGACGGATGGAAATAACCGAATAACCGCGAAGCCGCGGTGCAAGTACAAAAACACACACCACCAGCAAAGAAGGAACAAAGACCGAACCAAAACAAAAAACACAGCGGGTGTTCTTGCGATACCGTGGGCTGCATTTCCGCTACTCGTTTAAACAGCTTCAGACCTTCTGCGCTCCCGCCTGTTTCGTGGCCCAGATGATTGTAAAGCGCTCTGATATCCGCAAGGGTCTTGTTCGCGCTCTATAAAACTTTCTAAATAAATAAATAAAATAAATATGGGAAGAAGTTTGTGGTATATTTAAGGAGAGGATCCGGGGAACAGATGCGATCTAATGAACACATGGTTTGCCGTCTACCGGAAGCACGAGCAGCCCACTTGGCCTAAGTGTGTGATCTTCGGCAAATTTGCATTCCCTTATACCTCAAGGGGAAGCAATCAGTAACATTTGTACGTGTTGCTCAATGGGAACAGACATAATTGGAGCAGGTCACCTGGCTCAGGTAAGTACTTTTTTTTGTTGAGATATTTACTGAAAAAGCAAAAAATATATATATTTATCCAAACTTAAAAGCCGGGAAGTAAACTGCTGCCAAAGTTTACCTTACTTGTAAAAGCTCCCTTCTGGCTTGGAGGAAGGGGAGTTTTTTTTTTACCTGATTAATGGTCAATTGTCCCCCTTCGATTCACACTCTCAGCATTGACTGGGTCTCTGAGCTCCCATTGGCTGCCCTGCCTTTCAATTTAAGCGCAGTTCAGGAGACTTCTGTCTGGGACCACGTCCAAAGGGCGACCTTCGTTATTTGTCATGGAAGCAATTTGCTCCAAATACTGTAAGTCTGAAAGCATAGTGACTTCTCAAAGAGGGAAATGACTTCCAAAATTGTAAGCACGGAATTGTAGGACTTCCGGTGGCAGAATGTTCTCGGAAGCTCCTGGCAAGGCACTAAGTGTGAAAAGCTCCAGTTGGCTGCCAGAGTTCTGAGCAGCCACTTGGCAGGCAGTGAGTGTGAGAGGCTCCAGCTGGCTTCCAGGTTTCTCAGTAGCCAAAGGGGCTGGCAAGTGAGAGGACCCTGCCGCTGACAGGTCAGCTGCCAATTGGTTCTGGTGCCGAAGGGCAGGAAGGTCCCAGAACTTTACTCTGACCATGTAAGGAAAAGCATTTGTCTGCTGGGATGAAGATGGAACTAGAGTCTCTGTAGACAGCCCAGAGGCTGCAGGGGCCACAAACGGTCCAACAGGCGTGCATATCTCTTCTAGGTACCACATGCAAGGACCTGTATGCAGCACTTCTAGGATGGCATGGAAGCATAAGAAGAAGGGCCCTTGCATCGCGAGCTCAGATGTCGGACCCCCAGTCCCAGTGAGGACCTCTCGAGCAGTCTCACCAGTTTTCCTGCTTCTCAGGGTCTCAAAGTTCTGTATCTAACATGAAACACTCTAGTTTTTCTCACACTTTCACAGTGCTTAATTTGTAAAATATTAAGTGCCAGGGCTCTGACCAGGAGGCCACTGCAGCTTGCACCACCCATCGCCCTTGTCATCGCTGCCAAAACAACTACTAACCATCTCTCTTGCATGTTAATGCGACAGTTCGGATCATTCCAGGTCCCCAAAGCTAAAGGAATGGCTGGGAGGCAGGTATTATTAATTTTAATGTATATTGCATACCTAAACAACCGTTGTTCTGCTCATCTCTAAATTAGATGAGCAGCGCCACCATGTGGAAGACTGTTCCTAAGTATGGTGTCGACAATTAGGTGCCGGTGCTGAGCACCGGCTCAAATTAAGCACTGCACTTTCAGGTGCCACTACCGCCTGACTTTCTCGCCATCTCTAGGATGTCTCTTTTCGTAGAAGTGACTCACCCTCAGGAGATGCTCAGCGACCTTTATGTCATGTGTACGGTTTTATTTGTTGTGCAGGCAATTCATCTGCATAACACAACATAACATGTATTAGTAAAGCGCACGTTCACCCAGAAGAGCCTCTTGGCGCTGAATAACAGATGTTCATTGTTAGCCAACTCAATGGTACTCATTTTGTAGGCCTCAGAAGGATGAAAGGCTGAGTGGACCTGTCGGAATTTTAAGCTGTGAGCATGAGGTAAAACACAGCCCCCTACAGTGGACATATTAGTCCACTGAACCATAAGACCTGGCTCTTGCACCAGACCCAAAACACATGCACTGCTCTGGAAAGCAGGCACTGGTATCTGGTACTTTCTGCAGGTTTTTGCTTTTTGCCTCTGTGAGCAGGACACTCCAAAGTGTTCCGTGAGGCCCTGTGCATGGCTCTGTGGTTAGGAGGGGCACACAAGGCGCACTGCCCTATTGGGAAGGAGAACTGGCCCAAGCGGGCCAGCCAAACATTCATGCGCACTTAGGGAGTGCAAACCACTCCTCAATTTGTTCAGCCCCGACGGCCTGGCTCCAGTCCCGCACAGAAAAATAAAATGATAATAATAATATAATTTTTGTTTGCACTGCTCAATTAGCAGTGGGGCGACGCTCCATCACCTTAGTGGAGGAGCCGCCACTGGTGTCATTGCAGAAAGGTCTGTGGGGTGGAGAGTGAGGGTGTCTCTCCCTTACTTGCGTATTCAACCCCTGTCAGGACACACTCACCACCACCAACTTTTCCAGCTGACTAGACAAATAAAGGGACTATGGTTCAGAAGAAAAGTGTGAAACGTTCCAATACCACGAGAGCCGGATGAAACCAAAACTAGACCAGGGGCTCTGGAATTCACAACTGTGCCCACCAGCCAGGGATCAAAACGAGGTCGACATTCAGTGTTGCCTTCCAGCGGTTTCTCCCTGACCAGTGTCCAACTGAAAGCATCGGTGCAGGGTGTCTTGGCAGTCGACTCTCCTGATAGGTTGGGAGCAGAACCGGAAACAAGGACCTGCTAGGGCAGCTGAAAATGGGCCGGAAGAAGGTGGGACTGTGTGCTGGCTCCAGGGGATTGCAGGACCCCATCACCCACAGGAGGGCCTGCTTTAGGGGTCATCAGTCCAGCTGCCTGGAACCTGGGACCTGTGGCTGGCCCTGAACTCTACAAGAAGGCCTGCTTGAATCTGGGTCCAAGGACCCTACTATTATGACATATGGTGGTAGGAGTGGACCTCTGCAGGAGAAACAGCTGTCCAGAAGAGGTCACAGCCTGGCAGCCGGAAGTGAGGCAAGGCTATTACAAGGAACATTGGCTTACCCCCCCTCACCCCCCACACACCTCTACGTTCCTAAATCTCTCGGCGTGTGCCCCGCTTGCTTGGCCCTTTTCCTTGGCCTGGAAGTCTTTAGAGGGGTTACCAGTAAGATTGCCATCTTACAAGCCCTGCAAACTGCATCTAAGACATGTTCTGCTCTAGTGAAGCTCTTAGAATTTCAAGTGGTGCTTCAAGGAGCCTTTGCACGCGTGTTTGTGGGCTATACTCCAGAAAAGAAAGCGCTAACTCATTTCTTCCCTGGCGTGTTTTATAAACCATTGTTGTCGAAGCCCATAGCCAGTGGGATTGTGAAGAACCCTTTGGTAAAACCACCAGGGAGTGTCTTTTCACTTGTGAAAAAAAGTCTGTCGAAGACTGTGAGCAGGGGTTACTTATTGTGAAACCCCCTTAATAAATCCAATAGGCAGTGGATTATTGATTATGACAATAATTTCTTCTAAGTCCATTGGCAGTGCTTTATTAAATGTGGCAGGTACAAAAACAGTGGTCAGAGTCTATTGCTTTTAGAAAACATCAAATGTCCCAAATATACATTTTTTATCAAGATTATTAAATTGGCAACCTGTTGCCAACCCCTACAGGCAGTGGAATATGGATTATGACATCTGAAATTGAAAATATGATGTCTGTAAAAGACAGTGCACTACCAGGCCAGGGCTCCAAAATGCACCACCAGCTACATACCAAACACACCCGTACCACTCTTGTGCTGAACTAGCATGGCACATTTTACGAATATAGCAGGAACAGGTACTATTTATTTATAAAGTTTCATATAGCGCAAACATGACCCGTGAAGGTATCAGAGCACTTTACAGAAGATCAGGACAAAAGTAAAGAGAATAGATAAGAAAGCAAGCGACAACATAATCAAAGTTCACAAATTGACACAGGTGATATCACTAGGACAATCCGGTTAGATAACGGGAAGATCTGAAAGTCTAGTAATAATCATGGGTGTAGATGATGAGAAACCCAGGGCAGAAGTTTGTTCATTATTAGTAATTTAACTTCTTTTTTTGAAGATGCAGTTGAAGGAATCAGTCTGATTTCGGGAGGTAGGAATTCCAAATCCTAGGAGCCATGCCTGAGAGAAAACTGATGCAAGTTTTCTTTTTATGAAATTTCTGTGGTTTCAGCACCAGGGTGCTGGTGCTTCTGGAGGATTTGCATAAACCAGATAATTCTAGCTTTTGTGCCAAGTACCTGGGGGTGTTGCGATGAAGTGCTTTATGGGTCATGCAAGCAATTTTTAACTGAATCCTTGCTTCATAAGGGAGATACATTTTAGGGCTTTTAGATGTGGGGTGATGGGTTTGTGTCTTTTTCTTCCTGTGATGAGTCTGGCAGCCACACTGAGATGCCCTTAGAGGTGCCCGCTTCTCTCTGGGAAGGCCACAAAGGGTGGCACTTCCATAGTCCAACATGGGGTGGACTAGAGCTTGGACCGTTAATTTGAAGTACAGTTTCTCCTTTTAAATATAAATGCATAACCGTGAACATAAGATTATTAAACCTTGAAAACAATAGTGAGGTTTTACGCTGTGAAAAGTGTCAATCATGAATAAGGCTCCCTGTTTTCCGTCTCTACCGATTTTGACAGATAAATACAGACAGAAAACATTCAAAAAAGTCAGTTTTTATTTTTAATGTGGATAAACACAGAGATTGGGTTACTTTTTGAGGAATTCTAAATATGGTTTGCCTTGACTGCCAGGTCAATAGATGGATTGATAGTTAAAGGGGTTAAATAAGAAAGGAATTTTAGTAAAGAGACTTTAACAGCAGTAGATGTGCACAAGGTTGATACTGAAATTAGCATATTTTCATACAAGCGCACTGATATATCTTCAGCGGGTGTTCACAGCACTGAAACCTGGCAGGCATTCACGCATGACTGCATATTTATTGATTAAATAAATGTGGAAATATGCTTATTTTAGCTTACATTTTTGACAAACCCCAAAATAAATATGGATAAATACAGATACAATTAGCAAAAAAATAAATATGGATAAATACAGATGGAAATGGCAGAAAAATAAATGCCATAAAACAGGGAGCCCTATTCATATTCACTGACACATCTGGATTCACTGGTACCTCTGGTACTCTCACTGATACATCTTGATTCACAGGCACTCTCACTGACATCTGTCACTGACACCTTGATTCACTGGAACTCTCACTGACATCTGTCACTGACACCTTGATTCACTGGCACACAGGACATATCTAGTACTGACATCTTGATTCACAGGAACAGATGCCACTTTCACTGATACATCTGGCCCTGACAGATCTTGATTCGCTGGCACATCTGGCCCTAACATATCTTGATTCACTGGCACATCTGGCACTGACATCTTGATTTCCTGGCCTCCCTTACTGTAGAGTGGAGCTGGTGATCTGCAGAAAACAAGGCACGAAGAAGGAAGCGTGCGAGGAAGTAACATCCGTGGAATGAGTCTCTGTCAAGTAAAAGTGTTAAAGTAAGAGCGGGTAGGTAAAGAGACAGGGTAGTAGGGTGAGGCATTGAAACTGAAGATCGAAGCAGGCGTGGAAGTAAAACGTGAGAAGCAAACTTGTGGTGGTGGACCAGCATCTCACCACCCAGTGAGTGAGATCCGAGGGGTACAGGTGAAGAAGAAACCACCTACCCAATGCTGGAATCGCAAGTCTATGGAGGTGGACAAGACTCCAGTCCACCAGGGAGAGACATGTGAGGTAGAGATGGAGGCAGAGAGTGGAGGCGGAGAGGTATACAGGTGAGGGAGAAACCATCCACCCAATGCTGGAATCTCAAGTGTATGGAGGTGGACAAGACTCCAGTCCACCAGGGAGAGACGTGTGAGGTAGCGATGGAGGCATAGAGTGGAGGCGGAGAGGTGTACCGGTGGGGGAGAAACCACCTACCCAATGCTGGAATCTCAATTCCCTCTGGTTGGACAAGACTCCAGTCCACCAAGGAGGGAGGGTTGAGCTGGGGGAGGTAGAGAGGAATCCAGACATCCTATAAGTGACATCTGAGGCTTAGGGGGGTAGACTAGGACCCCACCACCCACAATGTGCCCTCAGTATGGAGGTGGAGTCAAATCCTGCCTCCTGCTGTGAGCAGGAGGCGCAGCGAGGTGTAGCTTCTCCGCTCCCCGCAGGCCCACGTTGGGGCTCACGCGCTCAGGGCATCAGGCCGCCTTCAAGGTTCACCTTCAGAAGAATCAACATTTACCTCCTGGAAATGGCACGAGCGGCCCGAGGATCAGGCGCCCACCAGTGCTGGGAAAGGTAAGTGCAGGGGTAGATGCAGGGTGCACTCTGCAGACCAGGAGTAAAAGCAGGGTGCGCTCTCTGCGACTCGCGACTTTGAGACGTTTTGGATAAAGAAATGTGACGCTAGTGCTCACGCGTCTAAACTTACTATGGTTGTCTTTTGACTGTGTGGACCACTTTATCGAGTGTTCGTTTTTGGAACTCGTTTGTAGCCATTACCCTTTCATAGTTGAACTACATATTTTGAAATTAGCGCATTATTCTTGACGTCCTTTCACCGCAGGGAAGGGTGCCACATACCGGGAGTACCCCCCTCTTGCCCTCTACGCGTTGCATTACTCACCGCGCCATACTTATTTCAATTCTAGATACTAAGCTACATTAACATACGATGACTGGTTCTGCGACACTCTGATGCCACTTACCCATCTCAGGTTATCCTACTAATGCCTTGAAAAAGTCCTTGTGTAGGACGAAACACGTGTTGGTGATCTTTACTTATTGCTGGGAATACCTGTTTTATGAAAAATGAAAGAATAAAGATTGAAGAAAGAGAAAGAAGTGGATTATATTTTTTTTGAAGCCCCTGTGTTGACTAAAATCTATGTCGATATTATTGTGCCATCAATTTAAATAACTTTTGTATAACTCTATAACTAATAGAGTTTGTAACATTGGAATTCAGGGCCTATTATTTATGCCCTAACGGATATGAGTACTTGTTTATAGGAGTGCTGTCAATAGTTTCTCAAAACTTTGTTTGACAAGTAAAAACCTAGTATGCTCCCTACAGGCCAAGGTTAAAAGCACAGTGCACTCTGCAGGTCAGGAGAGCACAGCAGGCCTTTCAGGCCAGGAGTAAAAGCCCATGATGCTTTCCTGACCAGGACTGAAAACACTGTTTACACTGCTGACAAGGAGTAAAACTACAGGTCCCTTCATATGCTAGGAGTAAAAGCATGGTGCGCTCTCCAGGCCAGGAGTAAAAGCATGGCACGCTCCCCAAAGCCAGGAGTAAATAGATGGATGCTCTCCAGGCCAGGAGTCAAAGGCACGGGTTGCTCTTCCGGCCAGGAGTAAATGCACAGATCGCCATTAAGTCTTCGGGTTGGGGCGGTAACAGGTACTCCTGCCTCCAAGAAGGAATGAAGAGTACCCGATTGTCAGGAGGCAAACCTGACTGCATCCGCGGCACCTCTCCACGAGGGGGCGCTCTGTGGGTCTAAACACCGCTGACGTGGTAGAACTCGAAATCCCAGCGGCCCCAAGGCCTGTCTCGGAGCTGCAAACGCCATGAGTTTCTCATTATTGACGCGTGTTGCTTTGATCTTCGGTTTATATTTCTAATCGCCAGCAGAATGTCCTGTTTGTTCTGCTTATCTTCTGTAGAGCAGCTCAAAAAACAAGCGCGCCCCTCCCCCCACACCAAGTGGCTGGAAGCTACACGAGTTGTATATGTAAAATCAGCGCGAACCCGCAGCGCCTCGAGGCGCTCAAGGGAGAAGCAGCGGCGCTCTACACATCCTGACCGATTGAATGAAATCGCCGCTCACTACGGATCCAACTGACACATGTTATATCATGTTTCAGCCAAGAGGTTCTACTACGTCACTTCTGGTTCATGAGCAGAGAAGGCGACCACGCTCCCAACCCGGAGATGGTGAAATCAATCAATCAGAGTACTTGTAGAGCGCGCTACTTACCCGTGAGGGTCTCAAGGCGCTGTGGGGAGGGGGTGCCGCTACATCTCGAAGAGCCAGGTCTTGAGGAGTCTTCTGAAGGTGAGCGGGTCTTGGGTCTGCCGTATGTGGGTAGGGAGAGTGTTCCAGCTCTTGGCGGTGAGGTAAGAGAAGGATCTGCCGCCGGAGGTCGTTCGTTGGATGCGGGGGACAGCGGCGAGGGCGAGGCTGGCGGAGCGGAGCTGGCGGGTGGGGGTGTAGAAGCTGAGTCGGCTGTTCAGGTAGGCTGGTCCAGCGTTGTGGAGAGCTTTGTGTGCGTAGGTGAGGAGCTTGAAGGTGATCCTCTTGTCGACGGGGAGCCAGTGTAGGTCTCTCAGGTGGGGGTGATGTGGCTGTGGTGGGGGACGTTGACGATCAGTCGGGCGGAGGCGATTTGGATGCATTGTAGTCGTCGTAGGTGTTTGGCTGGGATTCCTACGTAGAGTGTGTTTTCGTAGTCCAGTCTGCTGCTGACGAGAGCCTGTGAAGGGGACTACAAACACGCCCACCGGAATTATGCAATTGTGCGGCCCTGGTGTTTTCCGCATAATTATGAATTTGCCATATAATCTGCTTCAATAATTCTAAAATTTTAAGCGCCAAAAAGAACACTTCTAGACCACAGGGAAAAAAAGTTACAAAAAATGTTGCAACGTGTTGTCGCGCAGTGGAAGCCCTTTTCGCAAATGTTGACTTATCATCTTTCTCTTATTTATTTCTGTATTTGGGGATAAACCTTTGCTCAGGAAGTGTTCACATGTGTTAAAATGTCAGAATAATGAGGCAAAGCGAACAGAAAATGTGCAGCATTACGATGCACAATGTGGCTTGTATTCCCACATAATTTAGTCACCCAACCGCTTATTTCCAGTGACCCTGACTCCGAGTCAGCACATATTGGAAGCGTTGGATGCTGGGAGTGGACTCCGGTCATAAAGTCTGAAAGAGGCAGGAAGGTGATTTTTGAAAGTACCCGAAGTATTTGCATAGTGCCCAAAAATGAGGCGTAGCGCACAAAAGCGACGCGGTGGGCTTCAGGGAGTGGTTTGCACAGCATAGGGAGCCCCAGTGGACCGAGTGGCTCCTTCCTTCCCACCAGGAGCCAGAGAAAGTCGTGCACGTCCCACTAATGTAACATAAAATATCTCATGCAGACTGGGGGAAGTGTAAAACTTTGCAATATCTACATCAAAATCCGCGATTTTGTCATGTGATGAAGAAACACAATTATATGATAAACTAAGTACCGGTGCTAAATGAATAAACAACATGCGTATTTCATACGTCAGTGTCGTGTCGGAGACGTTCATCTCCACCCTTGTTTTGATACCAATCTAATTGTCTAAAAGACTTCAACGACTCAGCTATTTTCTGCGAACACAACTGCCCATTCTGCTCCATGCCCGGTGGCTGAAGCCCGGTGGGGATTCCCCGGTGTGGAGCCGAGGCTGGCACAGGCCCACCCACGCCTGGTCCAGGGCACAATGCTCATCTCTGCTCATTTAAAACACGAACAAGTCCGCCATTGAGGGAGGCCGCTGACGGTGAATGAGAGATATCGCCTATTCTGAGGCAGTAAATGGCTCTCTGTACGCGGCTTCTCTGCGCCCCATTCCTTGTTCGCAAACTCACAAAGGAAATGCATGGCTCACTAATGGAGAACTTTCAGGCCAGACAGTCCGTGAACCATGTGAGCATGAGGCCGAACACAGGCCCCTGAGGTGGACGCATTAGTCCACTGAGCCACGTTAGGAGGCCCGGACTGGCCGTTGCTGGCATCGGGCAATCCCCCGGTGCGCCGCAAGGGTGGGGGCCGGTTTTGGGCCCTGGGTGCCGTTTTTGTTACAGGGACGTTTTTGCAGCATAGCTGCAAAATCGGCCCTGTAACAAAATCAGCCGAAAACCGGCCCCGGCAAAGAGCTCGGTCACACCCACAGGGGGCCGGATGAGCACTTTGCCAGGGCCGGTTGTGGTTCTCAGTCCGGCCCTGCATGTTATGTTAAAAATATTTGTTAAGCGCACTTACACCAGGCGGTTTCATGACGCTGAGAGCGGGAGGGCAACAATGGTATGATAACAGGAGCTTTACTTGTATGCCTGAAAGAACAGAAGGCTCTTAAGAAGTGTTCTGAATTGGGCGTAAGGGGTTACTGACCTCAGTCCGGTAGGTAGAGAGTTCCAGAATTGAGGGTCCAGGAAAGAAAATCTGAGGCCACTGTGTTTTTTACGTTTGAAAGTGGGAGTGGTAAGCAGGTTCAAATGGGAGAAGCGAAGTTCACGAGAGAGGGCATAGCGATGGATTCTCGACGAGATGAATGCAGGGCCGGGCCCGGCGAGGGCTTTAACCCCTTCGGGGCTGATGACTAGCTCAGCTCGTCATGAGCGTAACCTGCCGTGCGCTGATGACTAGCTGAGCTCGTCATGTAACGCGGCTTTTTGCAAAACGCAGCGCGCAGCGCGAAAACCGCTAGCGCGCATGCGGTTAAAGATTGTGCAGCCCAGTTTAAATGCACAGTGTTTGGCCACCAGGAGCCAGTGGAGGCTCTCCATCAGAGGGCGGACATATTGGTGTCTGGGTTGATGGAAGATGAGCCTGGCTGCTTGGTTTTGTACCAGTTGCAAATGGTGGAGTCGGTATGCCGGAATGCCGACATAGAGCAAGTTGGCATAATCAATGCGGGAGATAACCAGGGCCAGGATGACTAAAGTCAGAACCTCGATGGTCAGAAATCTACAGATCTTCTGGATTCTGGGTAGGTGGAAGAAGCAGGTAGATACCACTGCGCTGATCTGAGTTTCATAGACAAATCGTTGATGATTATGACCCCTAAGCTTTTTACAGATTCTACTGGGCGAGGGGGACTGCCCAGGAGAGGAGGCCAGAAATTAGAATTCCAAGGGTTGGCGGAGCCACCAGTCAGAATCAGCTCGGTTTGGCGGGGTTAAGTTTCAATTGGTTAGAGTGCATCCATTCGCTGATAGAGCTCATGGTGGATTGAAAGTTGGTTGCTGAGTTATTCGAAGAGTCAATTTCGAACACCAGCTGGAGGTCGTCAACATAGTTGAAAGTTACCACTCTTCTTTTGCGTAAGGACCAGATCAGAGGCAGCATGTACAGATTAAACAGGAGGGGCGAGAGGAAAGAGCCCTGGGGGACCCCCCAGGTCAACTTCACTTTCTTCGCTGAGAAGTTGGCGAGACGGACTGCCTGAAATCTGTTGTGTAGGAAGGAGGAGATCCACTTCCGGGCCAAGCACTGGATGCCAGCATTACAGACCCGATCGATCAGGAGGTCATGTTCGACCATGTCAAAAGCGGCTGACAGATCTAGCCACCAGACCAGTGACCTCTATTAGTGAGTTTGATAGCTAAAAAAGTGACCCTCATTTACAAATTAAGGCCCTTTTTAACTTCATGAAAGTCTGTATGGATGTGAGATTACTGTAGACAATGTCTGTTTTAATATCAGTGAAATCTACAGTAAAAACAGGCCCAAAGGCGATGAAACCGGCCCACACACTGACCCGCCAGCCCAGCTGCTGCTGACTGCCTACAGGCCTGTCTGACCCTCGCCAACAGCCTTGAATTAGGTGTGTGTTTGTTGCTGTGAGATGTATTCAGACGCACTAAGAGAAAACACAGATGAGGCACCCACCTACTGCTCAGGGGGTACCCTGTGCCAAGCCCAGGATTATAGCCCATGTGTTTAGGCCACGCCCATTACTACAGAAGTCAACCTCTTCTAAACCATTCCTAGTGATACTTCTGGCCACGCCCCTTTCAGAGATCTTCTATCTTTCTCGTGCCACCTTTAAGTGCCCACGCCCTGAAGCGTGAAATACCCATGGGCGGGGTGAGAGGATGCACCGGAAGTGCGGCTATAGCAACAGATTGCGGAGGTTCACTACTTCCGGAATGCCAAACACAGGATTTTACCAGGGTATAGATGGCAGTATAAGGGTTTTCAGACATTTTTTAAGGTGGGTGATGAAGTGTTGTCTGCTCTCTTCCACTGCCTCGAGAGTTAAACAGCGCCTTTCTTTCTTTCTTCACCCTGGGGAGCTATAATAAAGCCCGCCCCTCGCAGGCCGGAAGGGGTTTAAAGCTGTATTTGACGCCAGCTCTGTGGCGGGAGGGATGGAAGACGCGTGTTCCGCTGGAGCAGGGCCCGCTCCGCCGGCGCTAATGACTGTAATAATGTTGTCCACATGACACTCGGCTCCGCGAGGAGATTGGTAAATGAGGGGGTGCTGCGAGCGATGCCATCTGCCTCCGGCGCCGAGCCCCAGAAAATGGCAGAAGGGGCGCCCCGGCAGGTGTGCCCCCAGCCGGGCTCCGTGCCAAGGCGAGGAGGCAGAGACAAAGACTGGAGAGGGAAGCAGACACGAGCGAGGCGTCTCTCACAACCAGAGGTCAAAGGGCACGAAGAAAAGTGCGGGAACTTGGACCCTGAGTGCAAGGGGAGGGGTCAAAGGCTTCGATAGAAGAGCAAGGTGTGTGTTCACCCCACAGGCAAAACTGCAAGTGTGCATTATTTGTTCGTACTACAGAATTCTATATTAAACATCTTTTATTGATTTCTAAAAGAATAGAGTGGTTGCATTTAGACTAATAACAATGTCAATTATTGCTTGTTGGGAGTTCTCAGTAGAAAAGGAATCTGTGGCAAAAAAAGGCGAAGCACAGATCTCAGCAGCACGTGCATTAACCGGGGATGTATTCCACTAGGACTGCAACCTGCCAACGATGCTTTTTATTCGAATCTAAATCTGTGGCCTACAGGATAGACGCAGATCTCAGCACAGATCTGAGATGTGCTGTGACTGAGCAGCACAAATCGAAAAACATATCCATAAACTTGACCGAAACTAGAGCAAACCTTTTTTTCACTAAAAGGCATCATCCAGAACTTAACTAGCAACACCCACATCGGACCTCGAAAGAAGACTTAAACTGCCTTTATCAGTCACACATTGCCTTCTCTCTCGCTGGGAAGTTTCAAATGTCTCCACCAATCATAGACATATAGTGCCCCCTCCCCATTTTAACTTTGCTGATTAACCAACTGTGCGCCTTCACATCCTTTCTTTCAGAAACCCGACACCTGGTGAGAAGGTTTGTTTCTTTATCAGCTATGTCTCTCTTTTCTGCTTTCCAGCAGAGGACCCCCCCTTCTTTCAGCCTTAAGCAATTGAAGGTGGGGATTAAAGGTCAAGAAGGGCTGTGTTTTTCAAGAGCACATACAGGAGCTGTATTTGCAAAATAAAAGAAGTTTGGGAACGTCGTTCCGAGTGGACCCCCCTCACTTCGACCTCTATGTCCAAGAATGGTGTTCAAACTAATCTCAGACTTGCACTATGGTACCCACCTACCTGTAAATTCAGCACCTACGATAAGTGCTAAGAACTGAATTGTTTTTTCCTACCCTCATGGCTAGGTTATTTTATTGTCCCTCTTTTGAGTGCATTAACAGAGGTTAACTGCCCAACTGAAGTTACAGGCCAAGATTCAAGAGATTGTGATAGGGTGGAAGGCCGGTTAAAGACATTAGCACACAGCTATCTGTGGAAAATACCTATTTTTTGCACCTTCCTCCCTAAAACCCGTCCCGTCTCCCAGAGCATCTGCCCCAGGTCACTACCCCATGCTTCATCTAAGCTCCAGAATGCCTATGAATTAGGCAAACATTCTAGGCCCTCTGGTAGACAGATATCATGTCAGTATTCTGTAGGCTGTGTTAATACATCAATAAAGCACATTCTAAAGGCCATTATCGTGAAATGCGCACCATACAAGCCGCTCATCAGAAGTTTTTCCAGCAATAGGCCCCTTTAGAGCATCCATTCTACAACATTCATTAAAACTATTATAACAAGCTCGCTGGGAGCAACAGGGGTTCAGAGCACTATAATATGAGCTGCCTAACGTACCTGCTAAGCAATACAATGCTTAGATATAGTATGAAATCGGAGTGAGCGACGTAAGACAAGCTGTGCTGCAGCAGCAAAATTATATCCACACCGGGGATCTAATGGGATGGGCCCGACGAGGAGCGTACTAATCCCTCTTCATCATACAATTCACATAAATGTACGCCTGCTGATACAATGAAACAGGAGAAGCAAATAACACAGATCCAAATGTTGTCCTATATACTAATAAGTGTATGTGTGATGGAACTGCCAGAAAAGAATATTTATGGCAACTTGTTTATTTTTTCCACTCCGTAGATGAATATAGAAAACTATGAATCTTTCTGTATGTTTCTACATACTTCAAGCTACTGGGACTTTAAAAAACATGACTTGTATTAAACCGATTGTTTGACCTTGAAATTGAGGATTCTAATTTGTAGCCTTCATATTTCAGCCAATCAATCAGGATTTATAGAGCGTGGCTAATCACCCGATAGGGTATCCAGGCATTTGCAGGCCCCAGAGGCTTATTCGAACAGCCAGGTCTTGGTGGCCATTACGAGTTTCGGAAGGGAGGTGATGGTCCGGAGGTGTGAGGGGAGGCTGTTTCCTGTCTTTGCTGCAATGTGGGAGAAGGAGAGTCATTCACTTCTACTTTGGTAGATGTGGGGAGTACGGGCGAGTGAAAGGGAGGCAGAGCGTAGTCTTCTCAATGGTGGTGGAAGTTCAGGATGTGGTTAATGTAGGCGGGTCCCTGGTTGTGTAGAGCCGTATGCGTAGGTCAGAAGTTTGAATTGGCATCTCTTCTGTATGGGAAGCCAGTGGAGTTTCCTGAGGTTGGGTGTGATGTGGGTTAATTGGGGGTGGCTGAGGAGGAGTCTGGCTGCGGCGTTTTGTATGGTCTGAAGTCTCTGTAGAAGGTGTGCAGCGATTCCGACGTAGAGGGCTATGTCAGAGTCCAGTCAGCTGGTAATGGGAGCTTGTGTCACGGTATATCTTGTGCGAACATTTCATATAAAATTGCTATGCACCAAGGATTTAAGCGGTTTGTGGTAAATGTGATTGTGTGACCATGTATTATATGGGATAAAATACCCTGTGACTTAGAGGATGAGGATACTGCAAGTCATCTCTGAGTTCCATAACCTTCAGTCTTGTTCCACTGTATTATCATGTAACTCCTCGGTGACTTGCTATATCTTATGATGTACAGGTAGGGGTGCTTTATCTCAGCTGCTCAATATTCTGAATTTCCGCCCACATCTCTTATTCTCAGCAGCCAGCTCCCTAGCAAAATACTCTGGTGATGAGTAAACGGGATTACTGCAGCAGCCTACTCGCAGGCCTCACCCTTGGGCAGGAGGCGACATTTCACAAGCAAGTACAGTAAACTCTCTCCATTGCAGCCAGAGCTGGCGACTCTGGAGCTGGGGACCCAGGTTCGAGTCTCCTCGTGCACATGCACAGTGCCTGGATACCCATGCAGGTGAAAAGCAGCCTCTATATAAATCCACAATGCAAACATTGCTCTAAACCCTGGGCTACAGACTAGAGGGAGGACCCTGCCCCAGGTGTCAAACGAGCCCCAAAAAATAATATTTGAGCATTTGTTTAAGCTGGGTGTGGGGACGGTGGGGGGTCCCAAACTTCCAATAAGGACTCAGTGGGGGTTCTGAGCTTCCAATAATGCCTCAGTGGCGGGTCCCAAGCTTCCAATAACGACTCAGTGTGGGTCACAAGCTTACAATATTGACTAAATGGAGATCCCCGGATTCCAGGAATGGCTAAATGGTGGTCCACAGAAGTCAAAAGGTTACTGTTGTTCTATCTAGGCTAACAGCAAAGCCACAGGTAAGATTCCGAATGTAATCCTTGCAAAAACCAGCAGATCTCCAAAACGGATTACATTTTTTCCCCATTGAGTAACGATTACTCCTGCAGTCAGGAGTAAGTCAATCGGGTGCAAGTGAATCGGGTCCCCATGCAGATAATCATTTCAGCAAGAGGGAAATTTGCATTTTGCTTACAAAACATATTACGTGCTGCTAATAGATTTTTTTTATTGTTTTCTTTGTGAATATAATTGACAAAGGCAAGAAGTCTACTGTAACACATATAATGACCAGAATGTGGACAGACCACAAACGGACAACTCACAGGGAACACATTTAACCATTTGGAATTTTGCAGAACTAGGCTACATTTCCACTGCCTGACACCTCCCGTCAATTACATTTTTGGGACTGTGCATACATTTCCAGCGCTGCACTGAACCTGCCCTTACATCACATATTACCATCAAATATTACCCATATCAGTATGAGCGCTGTATCAGCCAGTCAAGATTCTCTCGAAGCGCACCCTCACATTTACATTATAGAATATATTCTCAACTACCCTGCAAACAAGCTTTGCCAAAGCCAATAGGACTGGCTTATATTGGAGTCACGATTAAAACATTAAAATTAGGCTTCTAAAGTGAAAAAAAACAAAACAATTTTTTTTTGGTTTGTAGAAAATGCATCTACCAGGTAAATAATTTAATGTGTGAGGATTCAGGATATTTTTTCTTAGTTGCCGAATAATCACTAATGCATTGTAATGGGAACGGGCAAGCTTGTTGAAGGGAGCTTGTGTGAGTGACTGGAACATCGAACCACTTACCTATCAATCAATTAATCAATCAGGAGTTTGTTAAAGCGCGACTACTCACCCGTAAGGGTCTCAAGGCGCTAGGGGTGGGGGGGAGTTAGGGGGGTGCAGGTTCCATTCCATCAAGGAGGGGGTCTGTCGAAGAGCCAGGTTTTGAGGTTTCTTGCGAAGATGGGGAGCGATGTTGTCTGTCTGAGGTGGAGCGGAAGGGCGTTCCATGCTTTGGCCGCGAGGAAGGAGAAGGAGCGGCCTCCCGATCTGGTCTTTCTGGTGCGGGGGACCACAGCGTAGGAAAGCTGGGCTGATCGTAGGGTCCTTTGGGGTGCGTGGAATTTGAGTCAGCTGTTCAGGTATGCTGGTCCGGTGCCGTGGAGGGCCTTGTGTGCGTGGGTGAGCATCTTAAAGGTGATTCTCGCCTCGACGGGGAGCCAGTGGAGTGTGCGCAGGTGCTGGGAGATGTGGCAGTGTTTCGGCAGGTTGAGGACCAGTCTTGCGGCGGCGTTCTGGATGTTCTGTAGCTTGCGGATGAGGTTTTTTTGTTTATTCCGGCGTAGAGTGCGTTGCCGTAGTCGAGTCTGCTGGTGACCAGGGCGTGAGTGACTGTCTTTCGGTGTTCGAGGGGGATCCATTTGAAGGTCTTACGAAGGAGGCGGAGGGTGTGGAAGCAGGAAGATGAGACAGAGTTGATCTGGCGGTCCATTTTGAGCTCGGAGTCCAGGATGATTCCCAGGTTGCGTGCGTGGTCTGTGGGGGTTGGCGGGTTTCCGAGGGCGGTGGGCCACCAGGTGTCACTCCAGGCGTCGGGGTTTGGGCCCATGATGAGTACTTCTGTTTTGTTGGTGTTTAGTTGTAGGCAGCTGTTTTTCATCCATTTGGCGACGGCTTTCATGCCTTCTCGAAAGTTGCGTCTGACGGTGTTGGGCTCGTTGGATAGGGAGAGGATGAGCTGGGTGTCGTCTGCATATGACACGATGTTGAGTCCGTAGGTTCTGACGATGGGGGCAAGTGGAGCCATGTAGACGTTGAAGAGCGTCGGGCTGAGGGAGGAGCCCTGGGGGACTCCGCAGGTGATAGGTGTCGGGTCCGAGAGGAAAGGGGGGAGTCTGACCCGCTGCGTCCTGCTGGAGAGAAAGGAGCAGATCCAGTCGAGGGCCTTGTCCTGGATTCCTGCATCGTAGAGTCTGCGTATTAGGGTGCGGTGGGAGACTGTGTCGAACGCCGCTGATAGGTCGAGGAGGATGAGGGCTACTGTTTCTCCTTTGTCCAGTAAGGTGCGGATGTCGTCTGTTGCGGCGAGGAGGGCGGTTTCCGTACTGTGGTTTTTTCTGAAGCCGGATTGGGAGGAGTCGAGGATGTTGTGTTCTTCAATGAATGTGGCGAGTTGGCTGTTGATGGCTTTCTCGATGACTTTCGCTGGGAACGGGAGCAGGGAGATGGGTCTGTAGTATTTGAGGTCGGTGGGGTCCGCTGAGGGTTTCTTTAGGAGGGGGTTGACCTCGGCGTGTTTCCAGTCGTCGGGGAATGAGGCGGTCGCCAGGGAGCGGTTGATGGTTTGGCGGAGCATGGGTGCGATGGTGTTGGCGGCTCTGTTGAAGATGTGGTGGGGGCAGGGGTCCGTGGGGGCCCCTGAGTGGATTGACTTCATTGTCTTCAGTGTGTCTTCGGTGGTGAGGGCTGTCCAGTCATCAATCGCTGGTTTCCGGGTGTCGGGGGTGGTTGGTGAGGGTTCAGTGTGTTGGTTGTCTTCGTCGAAGTTGTCGTAGATGCTCTTGATTTTGTGGTGGAAAAAGATGCTGAGTTAGTAAGTAGCCAATAGGACACTGGGTCAATGTGGAGTAGTAAAAAAGAGTCAATGTATTCACAAGCCCTTTATCTTTTCTTGTAACATGTTTTTGTCTCACAGCAAAAAGTCAATGATTATATTGTTGCCAAGGGGCTGATTGTATTGATGACAATGTTGCGTCATGACAGCCAACACGTTTCAACCCTTTCAGGGACTTCTTCACGGCAGAGAATGTTATTTTGATGAGTATCAGTCGCCAAAGTAACTGTTCTTTCGAATCAACAAAACAAAGTATATAAGTGTTGAGCCGTTATCCCTGTTTGTTCTAGCGGTCTAGTAAAGCTGTGCAATTGACACTTGAAATTTTGGGTGAATCTTAACATCCAAAGGAAGATGGACTGGTGGTTGCTGTTATAAAGCAGTCACAATCGGCCTGTAGGAATCACTGAGGTCTACGACGAGACTACAGTTACAAGAACAGGTAGTAAGTAGCTTGTGCGGTGTATGCCTCCTCCACCTATGAAGTGGGGAGTCACAGGCCCCTCCCACATTCAAGAGAAATAAATAGCATATTACACTCTGTACGTCTGCATGTATACTATATAGCAAAAGACACACAATTGATGGGTGGAATGCAGAACAAATCAAAACATTCTCCCCCAGTCAAAAGATCTGGGTTAAATCCATCATTCTTTTGCTCACCTCACCACCTCAGTTTAGGCCTGGCTATATGCAAATCAGTCTTGACCCTGTGCCTCATGGGAACAGTCCAGCAACTGTCAAGCCAGGTCCTCCCTGGACTGGAAACAAGCATCCTAGGACCAGTTTTGGGGGTTTCACTATACAATATACACACAGTGCCTCACACCCTTTCATCCTCTTCACGCTGCCCTAGTACAGGGATATCTCGAGTGGCGTAAAATGAGCGACCATAAAGTAAAATAAACTACGCGCCTGCGGTCACCTGTTTCGCCCTCCTGCACAACCTGCTGAGTTCAGCACAAAAAGGGTTCGCAACCAGCACTGCTGAAAAGTCACAGAATCCACTTTGCAAGACTTGCCCGTGGACTTGACCCTGTCAGACACGCCTGAGTGGCCGCTTCCTGTGGGAATCACTTCACCGAGGGCTCACAGGTGTGAAGGGCGCGTATAGACCCGGGGGAAAGAACAAAGGGCAGGAACCGGAGGAGCGGGGCAGGAACCGGAGGAGCGGGGCAGAAACCGGAGGAGCGGGGCACAAACACTAACCTCGTGTTAAATGATGGGTCAGCACATGCAGGGGGGCGTGCGGGGGGGGGGGGGGGAGCGTGCGGGGGGGGGGATTGCTGCAGCGAGCAGACCTGGGGAAGCTCGGCGTCTGCTTTAGAGCAGCGTGGGAGAGTACAATCTCTGGTAAGAACGTGTGACGTCATTTCCTCCACCGGAAGATTCTCTACCGTAGGGGCTCCCACTGCCACGGCGTGTATCCGCCTCACAGGAGCTCGGGCCTGTAAGAACGTCCCTGACCTGTGCACCACCACAGCAGACCTCACTTTCAGTTCACACAGCCTCGCTTACCCAGCTTTGACGTCCATCTCCTGGGGGTTAGAAATAGTTTAGGATATAGTTGGTTTATAATTATATGTTTCGACGGTATTCCATTAGTAACATATACCGCCCCCGCTCATCGGGTTAAAGGGCCCGTCCATTGATTTTGGTATGGAAACTTGCTAGCTGCAGTGTTACAAAATGTGTAAAGCGCCTGGACATTCCAGGACTAGAATTGAGCGCTATGCACGTGCAGTTATTAGGCATTGGAGATGACCTGTTTAGGAAAACGTGACCTTATTTACTCCACGAGCGGCATCCCTCGGCAGAAAACCTCCACCTTAATTTGTGGCTGGACTTCCAGAAGTGAGAGCGCGCCGACTTCTGGAGTTCAGCTTTTCCATGTTGGCTAACTGTAGCCCCAGAAAGCACTACCACAAGGACCATGGTTAGCGCTATATAAATACCAGCGGCCATATGTATCAAGGTACCCATTTGCGATTCTGAAATATCAGAATCGCAAATTGGTATGTATGTACAAATTCGCATTTTTTTTGCAAATTCTTAGTCTTCCTTAATTGCGATTAGCAAATTGCGAGTCGCAATTAAGGAATACTTTCCCATTCATTCTATGGGCCAGGAGGCCCATAGGAATGAATGAAAAGGTATTCTCAATTCTGCAATTCGCAATTTGAAAATCGCAAATTGAGAATAATTTCAAGGGTGCAGGGGTGTCCAAAGGACACCCTGTTGCACCCTTGAAATAAGCATGGGTGCACATGTGGTGCACATACATGCCCTAAGGGCATGTATGTGCGTCACAAGGCACTTTGAAAAATGCGAAAATGGGCATTTTTCAAGAAATTCGCAAATTACCACCAACTTGAAGTTGGTGGTAATTTGCGATTCCTTAGGGACAATTTGCAATTTTTTTTGCTTCATACATTGCATTTAAGGAATGGCAAATTTTGCGATTCCTTATTTTGCATCAGATTTTTCTTTATACATACCATTTTGCAAATTCGCATTCGCAAACGTCGAAAGTCAGCGAATTTCGGCATTTGCGAATGCGAATTTGCTTCATACATATGACCCCAGATCGATAGAGACTCCCAAGGGCGAGACCTGTGATCTTGGGCTTCGAAGGCGAGAGTTAGACCCGCGCCAGACCTCAAACCCTCACAATAACCAGGCCCTCGGGGCCACCACGAGGCAGAGACGTTTGAAGGCATGGGCAAAGTGGGCTCTGGCCCAGGGCCCCAACATTTCAGGGGGTCCCTGAGAAAGCCAGCTCTGTTCTGCAGAATCTTGCCCTTATTACCTTGAATAATTATTAAACAGATTGTTTTAAATACCATATGTCTTTAATTCATTTTTAATATAGGTCACCTGTATGATAGTCTATTACATACATTTTTGCAGACCAGTATTGTGTTCATGTTTGATGCAACATCCATAAAAAAGTTTATTTTAGATCCGAAAAGGATCTAACATATGAGAAACGGGAGGGTGTTACAGAGATTATTGCAGTAATATTAGTGAGCTGCAGCTGTTACAATATTGAAAACACACCTCACTATCCCTGAATATTAGATGTAAACACATTTAGAATTTGGATGAGTGTGGCTGTGCACTGTCAGTGACCTGGCCAAAGAGGGCATAAAAGAGCTGAAACTGGATCATAAAATCAATGCTGATCTGAACATGGGCCGCAAAATATGTTTGGCCCGGGCCCCCCAAAATCCTTAAAATGTCCCTGCCATGAGCAGGTAGAGGGGGTTCTCTTTGCAGAGATGCAGGGAGGGGGGCAGCTCAGTGGACTGAATGTGTCTGAGCACACCGCAGACTTCAGACTTTGAGATGTCTGGCGGGAGAAGCGGTGCAGATGGCGGGGAGGGCGGTGGATTTCAGAAGACACTCACAGACAATTAAATGAACATCGTTCTGAGAAATGGAAGGGAGGGGAGAGCCCGGCAGACGGGGTGACTGCCTCCGAAAGCGCGCGCCTCTGTGCGGGTGCGTGTGTTTGTATGTGCGTCTCTCGCTCGATAGATCCGTGGGTGTGTGGATCAGTGTGCGTGTCTGTACATGTGAGCGGCACGTGTGCACACAGGGGGACAGGCACAGCTATCACTAGGGGAGCAGGGGCCCCAGGGACCATTTTCCTAGATTGCACCAGGGCCCTGGCACCCTTGCTGCATTGCAAACACAACAAGATGATGGACGGAGCGCTGAAACCTTTCAGCCACTCACCCCAGTCAAGAGATCTGGGTTGAATCCATCCTTCTTTTGCTCACCAAGCCACCCCAGTTTGGATCCAGCCTTCTTCATGCCCCTCGTCGGAATAGGCCAGCCTGAACTGCCAGGTCAGGTCCTCCGTGGACCGGAAACAAGCCTCCTAGGACCGGTTTCGGGTGTTTCACCCCTCATCAGCCAGGTTAGCTTGAATCCAGTGGCAAAGATGTACGTGCATTTTTCTCTCCATATCTCCTCCATCTGCATATCTTACACCTCATCTCTTTCCTTTTCAGCTCCCTCTTTTCCCTCTCTCCTGAATCACTTCTTCATGTCTCCTTCACTTCACCTTCCCAAACACACAAAGTACCCACTCACCTGTAAACACAGATTTCTTTTAGTTTCGCCTTGTCAATCATTTGACAGCTGTGTCCCTTCTTCAGACAAGAATCACAATTGCAAATGGAATAAGGAACTATTGCTCCGTTCGCTCCGCAGAGAGGCCAAGGATTGGAGGGCCCTGTATTTAGAGAGCACCTTTTCGACCAGGATACAGGCACGTTGAGAAACTCGCACTGCTTTCAGCCTCGACTTTGGGGCTCGCAAATGTGGCCTGTTATAAATACATGGTGGTGACTCGGTTGAAAGTATGCCGCGTACAAGTGTAATATGGTAAATAAAAAAAATAAAAAAACAGAAGCACAACATCCTGTAAACAGCAAACACTCATAGGGAATTCAAGATTAAGTAAAATGTGATATATAAACAGAAAACAAATCACTGACAGATTACCTAAAACATTTTATCAGTGTGTTTTTTTGCCATTAAGGTTAAGGACATGAATACAGGGCCCAATAGGCATCCATTTCAATGTCCCTTCTTAATTAGTACTGGGTCTGAGATTTGGAGGGACCCGGCCCACTTAAAGCCCTGGTTACGGTGTGAACTTTGGCAAGGGGAACTGCGGATGTGCTTTACCACCTGACCGGAAGTGCTCTGTGCGGACTCGCAGGTCTTGCTTTTACTATTTTGCCTGTTTTCTTGGGGACGCTCAGGCCACAGATCAAGGTCATGCTAACGGATACAAAGGTCGGGACGTCTGGTCACCCTACATGTGCAAATTCGCTATAAGAGACATTTCTGACTGACAGTGGGGTAGGAGTACCCGAACTTTATTGGGATACAGAGGGGTTTGGGAATGACAGGCCTGCACAGTGAGATGTACCTGGGACCACATGCAGCCGCTGGTGCAGCGCATCAAAGACAGGAGACGAGTTTACCTCCACCTGCCCCAGTAAATACATTTTGGATTTTTGTGCAGAGTGAAAACTTTGGCACAACTCACAGATGTCATGGCTGAAGCATCAGAAGTTTTCACCTCAATGATTTGTATTTACTATTTATGTGAATGTTTGGTTCCTCCTCAGGAAAAAAAATCCTATGTAAAGAATCCCTTGCTCCAGAACCCCACAAATGTTGTCTGGTGTTTCTCTGGAGAGATTTATTGTGAATTACAGGAATAAATCCAGTTTCAGCTCTTTTACGCCCTCCTTGGCCAGGTCATTGGCAGTGCACAGGCACATTGGCCCAAATTCTAAACGTGTTTACATCTAATATTCAGGGATAGTGATGTGTGTTTTCAATTTTGTAACAGCTGCAGCTTACTAATATTACTGCAATAATCTCTGTAACACCCTCCCGTTTCTCATATGTTAGATCCTTTTTGGATCTCAAATAAACTTTTTTATGGATGGTGCATCAAACATAAACATATACCTGTCTGCAAAAATGTATGTAATAGACTATCATACATCACCCACATTAAAAATAAATTAAAGGCATATGGTATTTAAAACAATCTGTTTAAGAATTATTCAAGGTACTAAGGGGAAGACTCTCTGCAGAACAGAGCTGGCTTTATCAGGGGCCCCCTGAAATGTTGGGGCCCTGGGCCAGAGCCCACATTGTCTATGCCTTAAAACGTCTCTGCAAACTTGCAGGTTTCTGGGGTGTTCCACGCAAGCCAGGGGTGCCTGTCATGTTACCTGTCTTTGTAGAGCGCTGCGTGGGGCTGCAGCCGCTGCCTTGTTTGGGGGCGCTGGGAGGGCAGAGAGTGCATGAGAGGGTGATGGGTGGGTGGGGGGAGCGTCGGGTGTCCCGGTGACGAGCGGAGATGTGGTCATGTTACTGCAGCCTCCGAGCCTGCCAGTCTAGTATTTCTGCTGCATCCTGAAGGCCTCTGAGACGCGGACGTGGTGAGACGTCTGCGGGTGCAGCTGTCTCATGGGAGGTGGTTGGGTGAGATACACAGGGTCGGATGTGCTCTGCGACACGTCAGTGATGTACTACCCTTCACCGCAGCTACTTATAGGGCCTATGGGGAGGAAGAGGACGCTGGACGGTGCAGGTTTGCAACGCTTCTGCCAGACGACAAGAAATGCTGCTTTGTAACTGGACAGTGACTGACCCCTGAAGAAAGGCACTCCCCGAAATGCACAGGGTTGGGGGGTCGTTAAGCACTATGAAGTCATGGGGTTTGTAATACAAGTTACAAGTAATAAATAAACACCGTGGTCATGAAAATTAAAGTTCTGCTCTCTTCTTCGCAATAAGGAACGGATACTTGTGCAGCGCCCAGAGGCGTTTTTAAAGCTCAGCAGGCAAAGAGACCTGCCATGTGGCACGGGGAGGCCTAAAGTCACAGCCCTCCCCACATCTGGGTCAAAGACCACCCGCCCTATCGCATGTCTCCAATGTCCCTGAAAGCCAGTCAGCCTTTGATGGAATATTGAGCTCCCAAGGACTGTGCAAGATTTTAAAAAAATCACTAACCACATTCTGCATAATGACATCGGCGGTGTGAATCCTGTCATTTTACAGCAAAATCTATTCAGCAGTTTAACTTTCCTTTCACAGACGATCTCTGGCATGCTATGGAGGCTGTCAATCAGCAGAACCGACACAGTACCCTGCCCGACAGAGACAGACTAGTATCGTCTTAATTATTGTGCAATTAATATTATTATGATGAGGATCTTACGCTGTGGATGCGTCAGGGGCGGAAGTGAGATGTGACCCGCATGGAAACCCTGAGACTTTCATATAAACTCCCACAGCAGGTGAGGCTGATACCAGGTGTAAAAGGCGTACTACGACGTATGCGCTGACGTCAGACAGCGACAGAAAATGGAACATTTTACGGGAATAAGATGCGGAAGAAGGCGAACTTCAGTCACCAGCGCGTGAGACAGACCAGCCAACTACACTTGAGTCAACTACCTGAGTTTGCTCTAACGTACTATCAACAAACAGTAAGTTACGTACAAACATATGATTCTGTGTGTCCAAAGTCCGTTCTGATGACTTGTGGTACCCGATACTGACTTCCTTTCAATCAATCCTATTTTCGGGGTGTTAGCAGGACAGAAAGCGGCGCTCCCCTACACAAATTGCTATGACTGGTCTTTCTTTAGCATTTGATGCAACCTTTAAACTTACCCCTAACAATGGATCTTAAGGTCTTAGGGAAACTCATGGATAAAAGGATGTGCCTAGAATCACACAATGCATTCATATGGGGGGACCAGACCCGGAACACAGATTTGATGAGGACAGTTTAGCCATTAGTCCTGATCTGCCTATAGCGCCTGAAAACACGGGCTTGTGTGCAATAATGCTGTTGGTACTAGGGAGCACATTTAAAGGGTTTGAGTCCTGGTTGGATATGGCCCCTTTTTGTCATGCTTGCTACAATCTGGGGGTAACAAGAACTACGCAAACACAAGGCGATGATGGACGGAGCATCAAAACTTTTCAGACACTCACCCCCACAGATCCATCATCGTTCTTTAGCTCACTTCGCCACCCTAATTTGGACCCACCATATGCAAATTAGTCTTGACCCTGTGCCTTATGGAAACAGTCCAGCCCGAACTGCTTGGCCAGGTCCTCCCTGGACTGAAAACAAACTTCCTGGGACCGGTTTCTGGTTAACACCCTTCATCAGTCAGGCTAGCTTGAATCCAGTGGCAAAGTGAGCAAGGGACCTACGTCTGGGCATACCCTGCCAACTTAGGGCGAGCAAAGGTACAAGAACTACCACTGCTAGTGCAGGCGTACACAAGTGGAATAAATAAGCGCAGCCATTCTCCCCAACGAAATATCAAGGCGCTATAGAAATGCACAAGAGAAAGGTACCATGTGACTGCTTAAAGCACATCAGGATTTGAATGGCTTTAGGAAATTGAAGCGATTGGGCGGGCGACACACCAATGAAGGGGAGCTGCTTGCACAAGTTTGCGGCCTGGACACTAAAAGCTTTGCACCTCACCGGGTCCCACAAACAAGGAGTACATTAAGGCCGGTCTGAGATAATGAACGTAAGGTACCACAAAGGGGTATAAACTCAATTTGTGAGGGAAAGGCACTTTACAGCGCCTTTCGAACACAGGCGGGTACTATAAATCTGATCCAGTTTTTTATCAGATGCAGTGAAATCCACAGCTGTAGAAAAGTTTCCCCACAGCTCTTTAGGTCTTGCTGCAAGCTGGCGGCGTGCGAAAGAACTATTGCTAACTTACCATGCATGGGCTTGAAGCCCGACCATCCCAAAGCATTGGTTGGCTTTAATGTCACTCACATTTACTTGTTTTTTAGCTTGTGTAGGTTTTCCTTACTCTTGTTTTATTTGTGCTTCCCCTGGAGCATTGCCTCATTACTCATGTCCTTCTACTACTTACCTTAAAAGCTCTAATTTTTTGATTATCGTTAGGCACATCATGAGAGTGTATGTATTTTCCAGCTGTCCCCCTCATACTTTCTAAGGTTCATTAAGTCCAGGATCAGATAAGAAAAAGAAAGAAACCGGAGAGTGAGGGGCAGCTGCTTGAGAAAGAAAAATCATTTTTTTGCACACAGATACAATTTGCTTCAGTAGAGTCACCACCGAGTCAATTAACCATATTTATGGAAACGGGCAGAGTGTAGCTCTGGTCAGGCCTTCCGAGCTGAAATGGCTGCTGTTGAAGCCTGTGGGGGCATCTCCTTATGAGTATGCACAGTCTGTCATTGCTGCAGTTGATGCACTGTCCATCATCTCCTTGCGTTTGCTTTGTTCACCCTAAATTTGCAGGGTATGCCCAGATGTGGGTGCCTTGCTCACTTTGCCACCGGATTCAAGATAGCCTGGCTGATGAGGGGTGATTACCCCGAAACTGGTCCCAGGATGCTTGTTTCTAGTCCAAGGAAGACATGACTCTGCAGTTCGGGCTGGACTGTTCCCATTGGGCGCAGGGTCAGACTGATTTGCATATAGCTGGGTCTGAACTGAGGTGGCTGAGTGAGCTAAAGAACGATGATGGATTCAACCCAGATCTGTGACTGGGGGGTGAGTGTCTGACAAGTTTCAGGGCTCCGTCTATCATCTCCCTGTGTTTGCTTTGCCCTGGAGCAGACATGCCCTCATGAGTATGTGTAGCTTTGCATTTCGGTTGTTAAAGTCCTATAGCAGACATGACCTCAGAAGTATGTACAGCCTGGCATTCCTGTTGTTAAAGTCCTGTACCAGACATGCCCTCCTCGTCATGGGCAGCCTGGCACTGCTGGTCATGGGTAACCCTGGGCGTAGTGTGCGTAGTGCGGCTACGCTAAGCTACGCAAAGTGGGCGAGAAACTACGCCCACCTGCGCACTTCGCGTAGCCCCACTACGCGCCGCATGCCCCCCCTCCCCTACATACCTAATTTTATTAAATGGGCACATAGAAATAAATAAAAGTCACTTACCTTGTCCGCGGTGTCCCGCGGCTCCCTCTGCTCGTTCACGCCGCCGTCTGCTAAGCAATGCGCCGCGGACAGGGTAAGTGACTTTTATTTATTTATATGTGCCCATTTAATAACATTTTTATGTTCGGGAGGGCGGGAGGGAGGCGGGGAGGGGGGCGGGTGGCGGGCAACTTTACTACGCCCAAGGAGTGGGCGTAGTGTTGCCTGCTTCGCCTACTTTGCAAAGGGCGAAGTAGGTAACACTATGCCCACTTCGTGGGCATTGCGAAGTCCTTCGCCCAGGGTTAGTCATGGGTAGCCTGGCACTGCTGATCCCGGAGGCAGACATGCCCTCCTGGTCATGGGTAGCCTGGCATTGCTGATCCCTGCCGCAGACATGCCCTCCAGGAAGGCTGAAGCACGTGCACGGCTCTGCGGGGCAGGGCTCTGGCCCCAATGTGTACGGTCAGGGCTCAAACGAAGGGCCCGGCTCTGGTGCCAGCGAAGGAGGCCAGAGAGCTGGAGTCCACCAGAGAGAGGGCTGTTCGTCAAGAGCCTGGAGAGAGGCTGCCCCAGGCCTCGAGGCGCTGCTCCCTTGTTCCACGAGCCTGCTTCTGTCGGCAGTGACACGGCATTGTGCTGCTGTCAGCTGTCACTCTCCCCAGCACATCAATCAGTTCACTTAGAGCTGGAAGAAAAGAGATAAAAAGCCCTTTCATGCGCAGACTGCACGGGCTGTCTGCAGGGGACGGCTCTCGTCCAGAGGTTAACCCTTCGCTGGCTGGACTCATCCGAGGCCCGGGGTTGCTGCCAGGAGACTTCCACGGGTCCAGCTCTTTCCCTGCAGACCTGGAACATGGACCCCGCAGCCCTGGCACACAGGCCCTGTAGGCCTGGAACATAGGCTTATGGCCCTGAAACACAGGCCCACAGCCCTAGTACATAGGATCTGTAGACCTGGTACACAGGCCCACAGCCCTGGCACATATGCCCTGTAGACCTGGTACAAAGGCCCAGCAGACCTGATACACAGGCCCACAGCCCTGGCATACATGCCCTGTAGACCTGGCACATATGCCCTGCAGACCTGGCACATAGGCATAGCAGACCTGCCACACAGGTTTCGTAGCCCTGGCACACAGGCCCGCAGCCCTGGAACACAGGCCCGCAGCCCTCGCACACAGGCGCGCAACCCTGGCACACAGGCCTCACAACCCTGGCACACAGGCCTCACAACCCTGGTGTGCAGGCCCCACAGCCCTGGCACACAGGCTAAGCAGACCTGGTACATAGGTCCTGTAGCCCTGGTACACACGCCGCAAAGCCCTGGTACACAGGTCTGCAACCCTAGTACCTGGGCTCTTCAGACCTGCCACACAGGTTTCGTAACCCTGGCAAACAGGCTCGCGGTCCTGGTACACTGGCCCTGCAGCACTGGAGTGTAGCAGGGTATGCTCAGGCGTGAGTCCCTTGCTCACTTTGCCACTGGATTCAAGCAAGCCAGGCTGAAGACGGCTGGAATGCCAGATACCGGTCCCCAGAAGCTTGTTTCCGGTCCAGGGAAGACATGGCTTGGCAGTTCGGGCTGGACTGTTCCCATGAGGCACAGGGTCAGACTGATTTGCATATAGCCATGTCTGAACTGGGGAGGCAGAGTGGGCTAAAGAACGGTGATGGATTAAACCCAGATCTTTTGACTGTGTGTGAGTGTTTGATTGATTCAGATGCTCTGTCCATCACCACCCCCTTTTGTACTGTTTTTTGGCCGCCATAAGTGTGGCAGGGTATGCTCAGACGTGAGTCCTTTGCTCACTTTGCCACTGGATTCAAGCAAGCCGGGTTGAAGACGGCTGGAAATCCGTCCATCACCACCCCCTTTTGTACTGCTTTTTGGCCGCCATAGTGTGGCAGGGTATGCTCAGACGTGAGTCCCTTGCTCACTTTGCCACTGAATTCAAGCAAGCCTGGCTGAAGACGGCTGGAATGCCAGAAACCGGTCCCCAGAAGCTTGTTTCCGGTCCAGGGAAGACATGGCTTGGCAGTTCGGGCTGGACTGTTCCCATGAGGCACAGGGTCAGACTGATTTGCATATAGCCATGTCTGAACTGGGGTGGCAGAGTGGGCTAAAGAACGGTGATGGATTAATCCCAGATCTTTTGACTGGGTGTGAGGGTTTGATTGATTCAGATGCTCCGTCCATCACCACCCCCTTTTGTACCGCTTTGGCCGCCATAAGTGTGGCAGGGTATGCTCAGACGTGAGTCCCTTGCTCACTTTGCCACTGGATTCAAGCAAGCCGGGTTGAAGACGGCTGGAAATCCGTCCATCACCACCCCCTTTTGTACTGCTTTTTGGCTGCCATAAGTGTGGCAGGGTATGCTCAGACGTGAGTCCCTTGCTCACTTTGCCACTGAATTCAAGCAAGCCTGGCTGAAGACGGCTGGAATGCCAGAAACCGGTCCCCAGAAGCTTGTTTCCGGTCCAGGGAAGACATGGCTTGGCAGTTCGGGCTGGACTGTTCCCATGAGGCACAGGGTCAGACTGATTTGCATATAGCCATGTCTGAACTGGGGTGGCAGAGTGGGCTAAAGAACGGTGATGGATTAAACCCAGATCTTTTGACTGGGTGTGAGGGTTTGATTGATTCAGATGCTCTGTCCATCACCACCCCCTTTTGTACCCCCTGCAGCACTGGAACACAGGCCCCGCAGACCTGGTACACAGGCCCTTCAGCTCTGGTACACATGCCCCGCAGACCTGGTATACAGGCCCTTCAGCTCTGGTACACAGGCCCTGCAGACCTGGTACACAGGCCCTACAGACCTGGTACACAGGACCTGCAGACCTGGTACACAGGCCCCGCAGACCTGGTACACAGGCCCCGCAGACCTGGTACACAGGCCCTGCAGACCTGGTACACAGGCCCTGCAGCCCTGGTACACAGGCCCCGTAGCACTGGTACACAGGCCCCGCAGACCTGGTACATAGGCACTTCAGACCTGGTACACAGGCCCTTCAGCTCTGGTACACAGGCCCTGCAGACCTGGTACACAGGTCCTGCAGACCTGGTACACAGGCCCTGCAGACCTGGTACACAGGCCCTGCAGACCTGGTACACAGGCCCTGCAGACCTGGTACACAGGCCCTGCAGACCTGGTACACAGGCCCTGCAGCCTTGGCACACAGGCCCTGCAGCTCTGGCACAGGCCCTGCAGACCTGGCACACAGGCCCTGCAGACCTGGTACGTAGGCAGTGCCAGGTCTTTGTATTTACCTTGTGAGGTGGTGGATTAAATGAGGAACCTTCAAGTGGACCATAATTATTTATATTATGTAAACCATAGACTATGGTTGTCTAGATCTCCCCGTGAAGTAGAATGAAACAATAAGGCCTTCCCTCAGCATTGGACCTTCCTTGCACCTGAAGAGGCCAGTTAGTGCCACCATTAGCAGTCTCTGTGGAGAGGCCAGTGGATGTATGGGACTGAGGTTTTCACTCACCCTGCACTTTCCTGAATAGTTCGGGGTAGGCTGGGGAGGAGCTGACACATTCGCAGTTTAGAGTGTTAGGACCCAGAACTCGAAGTCCATAAACACAGTACCAAAGTGCCTCGAGGCGCGCCTCCCACAGAAACCGATAGTGCTTTCCACGCATGAAGGCATCTGATTAAACCAGCACCGTGTGTGTAGTTTGCCGTGCACCCGACCCACTCCAGCCACCCAAGGCCAGCTTTTCTGCGTTAGATCTGTGTTTACACTGGGCATCAGCAGAGCCAGGACAACGGCGACAGCAGTGGTGTAAACAACATGTCCCCTGTGACATCACAAGTTACGTCAACAGAGGATTGGTCTCAGAGGTCATGCAAACAACCATGGCATTGTAACGTTAGAGAAGTAAGTAAACATTAGGACATTGTCACGTCAGAGAGGTACACCCCTGTGCCTTATGACGTGGGAGGGTTATGTAAGCAACCAGGACATTGTGACGTCAGGAAAGTAAGTAAACCAGCATGACAGTGGGAAGTCTGGGGGTTATGTAAACAACGTGGGCACTGTGACGTCAGAAGAGTAAATACGCCATCAGGGCATTGAGGCATGAAGAACAAGGGCAGTGTGACGTCAGAAGAGCTTGCAGAACACAATGGCTTTATGACGCCAAAGGGTTATGTACGCAGCCAGGGCAGTGTGACGTCGCAGGAGCGTAAAAACCAACAGAGCAGGCGTTGTGACTTAATGTAAATAATCAGGGCACTGTGACATAAGAGGAGCGTGTAAACCAGAGAGCGCTGTGACGTCAACGGGCTATTAAACAACCAGGGCATTGTGACGTCAGAGCAGCGTGTAACGCAAAAGGGCATTGTGCAGCCAAAGGGGTTTGTAAACAGCCAGGGCATTGTGACGTCAGAGGAGCGTGTGAACCACCAGGGCACTGTGACGCCATAGAGGTCTGTAAACAGCCAGGGCATTGTGACGTCAGAGGTGCGTGTGAACCACCAGGGCACTGTGACGCCATAGAGGTCTGTAAACAGCCAGGGCATTGTGACGTCAGAGGAGCGTGTGAACCACCAGGGCACTGTGACGCCATAGAGGTCTGTAAACAGCCAGGGCATTGTGACGCCAACGGGCTATTAGACAACCAGGGCATTGCGACGTCAGAGAAGCGTGTAACCCACAAGGGCATTGTGACGCCAAAGAGGTATGTAAACAGCCAGGGCATTGTGACGTCAGAGGATAGTGTGAACCACCGGGGCATTGTGACGCCAACGGGCTATTAGACAACCAGGGCATTGTGACGTCAGAGAAGCGTGTAACCCACAAGGGCATTCTGACGCCGAAGAGGTATGTAAACAGCCAGGGCATTGTGACGTCAGAGGAGCGAGTGAACCACCAGGGGTCCGGGTCACTGTGACGCCTGCGGGTTATTAAATAACCAGGGCATTGTGACGTCAGAGGAGCGTGTAAATAATCAGAGCAAAACGTCAGAGGTGGGATTGACGGCGACTTCGCTCTGATATCAGAAAGGTACTGATGGCGGTGTAATGCGGTTGTAAAAATATCACAAAACATGAGCGTGCCCGACACAAGAGAACGAAAGCGCGTTCCCGCGCAAGGAAGGATGCAGGGGGACAACGTGAGACATGGTGGGGGGGTGGGGCGGGGTTAAGGCATATTATGAGAACTCCCAGTGGTTCCGAATTTGAACATCTACACATTTTCTGCCAATGCCTTAAATCTGAGTTGAAGCCCTCGATTTATAGGCGACATTTGGAGGGCGACAACTCGACAGAGGGGCCTTCCCCACCCCCCACACCAGCCCCCCGCGTTTTCTCCTCTTCAGAGGAGCGTGGCTGCTCCCTCCTCGCTTCGACAGTTGTTTTGTCGACGCGCTCTCATTTGATTTGTCAGCCAGATGTGTTTCCCCCTCGCCGCAGGGTCGGCGACGGGAAATGTTAATGCGATTTGCTTTGTTTTATCAGCGGGTTTGATTCCGGCAGCAAAGAGAGGCCTCGGCGAGGCCCCTGCGACGGATTGACGGATGATCTGAGGGGAGCCGTGGTGTGTGATCCGCTGTCACCAGCCATTTCTCTCCCTCGTTAACAACGCGCTTATTGACGGAGCATCCGCCGCCGGCGGTGGCTCTGGGGGCCCGGAGCCGGATGTATACCGCACCCCCCTCCCCCCTCCCCCCAAAACGCCACCTTGTTACTTAAAGGGGCAATCCTCGTTCCCCGGGTCTGCATTTCCAACAAGCACTACCGACAGGCATTCTAGAATGTTTCTTCGATGACGTCAGCTTGGGTGTAGGACGACTGTGACGTCATTCACCGAATAGCTTCTTTGCTATAGATTGTTCACTAGCAGGCGTACCGACGACTACTGGAGTGAACGGTCCTCGTTTTTTTTCCTTCTTTTTTGCAGTTTTTTAGGGGGCAACCTCAACCCAAAAGGCATTGGAGCACTTTATAAGAGCACCAGTTATACTATTACATAAGGACACTGATTTTTTTGTTTGTTTACACTACGGGGAGATGAAATGAAATCAAATTTATAGAGCGCAATGGCTACCCTGAGGCCTCCCAGCCAGTGCTTAATTTGAGCAGGTGCTTTCTGGTGCTGAGCGCAGGCACGTAATTGGTTTCCGGTGCTGAGCACTGGCACCTAATTGTCAATACAACACTTAGGGCAGTCTGTCACAAGGTGGCGCTGCTCATGTAATTTAAAGATGAGCAAACCAACGTTTGTTTAGGAAAACCATATACATTACAAAATTGCTAATACCTGCCTCCCCAGACATTCCTTTAGCTTTGGGGACCTGCAATAATCGGAACTGTCACATTTACATGCAAGAGAGATGGTTAGTCATTGTTTTGGCAGCGATGACAAGGGCGATGGGTGGTCCAAGCTGCAGTGGCCTCCTGGTTAGAGCCCTGGCACTTAATATTTTATAAACTAAGCACTGCTCCCAGCGCTGTGGACTAACGCCAAAAGACAGGATAGAAGGGGATTAGTGGCATTCATTGAAAAGAACGTTTTTAGGAGCTTTCGAAATGAGAGCCGGTTACGCTTCTGCCGCAGGTAAAGTGGGAGGGTGATCCAGGAGTTGGCAGCATTATGAGAGAAGGAGCGCCCGCCCCATCTAGCTTTCCTTATTCTGTGTGTGGTGACTAGGAAGGAAGACATAGAGCGGAGGTCTCTGGGGGGTGACCATGGATTGGATTGCCACTGGGCCCCTCTTCCGGAAGGCCCTGTGAGTCAATCACATGGCCTTAAACTGGATCCTCGCCTTGATTGGTAGCCAATGGAGGCTCCTTAGTGCGGGTTTCGCAGATTGCCGTCGGGGAACCCAAAGAAGCTCGCGGGCAGCACAGTTCTGAATGACCTGGAGCTTATGCGTGGTGGCTTGGGGGGCTCCCAGATAGAGGGAATTCCCATAGTCCAGGCGAGAGAGGATGAGTGCTTGAACCACGATCCTTCTCGCCTCGAAAGGAAGAAGGGGAAGGATCTTACGTAGCGTCGTCAGGAGGCCGTAGCAGGTGGCTGAGATTTTAGTGTCCTGGTGATTAAAGCTCAGCGAGCGATCAAGTCACACGCCAAGGATCTTAATCAGCGTCTTTGGATCTGGTGCAGGACCGAGGCAATTAGGCCAGAGCAAAGCAGGATCGAAGGAGGGCGAGTTTCCTAGGAGCATAAGCTCGGACTTATCCCCGTTCAGCTTGAGGCAAGAGAATTCCATTCCTTTGGCAACTTCCTCTAGGCACGGGCTTAGGGTGCTAGATGACCTCTCGGGGTGGTTCAATGTCAGCACGAGCTGCGGGTCATCTGCATATGTGATGATTTTAATGCCAAATGGTTAGACGATCTCTGCCAGGGATCTCGTATAGATGTTTAACAGCGTGGGGTTCAGAAAGGAGCCCTAGGAACCCCACAGATGAGAGACAGCCGGTTGGAGACATCTTCCTCAAAAACCTGAAAGAACCTGAAGTTGAGAAAGGATTGTAGCCATGTTATAGCAGTACCGGTCACTTCCATGTTATGGTTGACAGTGTCGAAAGTGGCACTGAGGTCAAGGAGGATGATCGCAGCCGTGCCTCCCTGATCCAGCATCCGCCTCGCCTCCTCAGTTACTGCTAAAAGGGCAGTCTCGGTCCCTAGTTGAGGACGAAAACCAGTCTGGGAATGATGCAGGCGATCATTGGATTTTAGAAAATCTACAAGGGTAGTCTTTATATGTTTTTCCAGAATCTTACTCATCCAGGCAAGGAGCAAGATGGGACGAAAGTTGGCTAAATTAGACTGTATGAAGTGATTTGTCCAGAATCACAAGATGTTGAGCCGACACCAAGATTCGAACCTGGGTTCCCAGTTGCAAAATCAGCAACTTTGGTGGAGTTCGACATCCCAGGTTTGATCTCAGAGTGATGGCCCCGCAGTTGGCTCTTAGGGTGACAATTCTCAGTTGACTCTTGGAGTGATGACCCCACTGTTGGCTCTAGGAGTGATGGCCATAGGTTGGCTCTTGGAGTGATGGCCATAGGTTGGCTCTTAGAGTGATGGCTCTTAGAATGATGACCCCACAGTTGACTCTTAGAGCAATTAGATTTAGGGACGCAAATGTGTTGTTGATGGACTGCCACCGGGCCTGGTGTTGACAGGAAGAGACAGAAATGCAACAATGAAACTTCCCGTACCCATGTGCAGAGTAGATTACGTGTACCCCAAGGGTGGGGGGGGGGTGGTCATGGACAAGACAAGCACAGCAATTGAGTTTGCTTATTAATAAGTTATGCTAATGGTGTTTGTTTTAGCGCCAACACCCATGAGGGTATCCAGCTGCTCTGTAGCAGGTGTGTGAGGCCAGCCCTGGGGGGCTTACTTGAAAGGCCAGGCCTGATGTGGAAACAGACATCAGCAGTGTGACGTCAGGCTAAATCTTTCGGACAGTCAGGTACTAGTCTGTTTTTTTCTTAAAAAGGCTGTCTAGTGATTTTTTTTTCATTTTCAGACTGGGTGTGCTTAAGTTTTTTTGACATCACTTCACTGGGATGTCTAGCTGGAACAAAAGTTCCTTTTTACTGACATGTGACGTTGTTATTAAAAGCCCCGCCCCTCCCTGCGTGACATGCCTTCATTGACTCATATTGTGCGAAAGGAAAGTCATGTCACCGAGCAGCTGAAGTTTCAGAAGTGGACCCTAGGACAACAGGACAGTTCAACTTTTAATAAATAACGTCATCGAAAGGTTCCAACATCGCTGCCGTATCATCCTTCCGCCCTTGTCAGCTTCAGCTCTGGACAGAAATGTATGCATCAGGGAGGGCACGTGATCCATGTAGGTGGGTGGGTGAGTGGTGTGCGGGCGAAAACTGCCAGTTGTGGCTAATGGCGTCACGTAAAATGATGCCCCCCCCCCACCCACAACTGTGACGATGACCCCTTGAGTTTCACATACCTTACAAATATTCCTTTGCATTGGGGTGACGGCTGAGGGGCTCTGCGGGGGCTGCCAGGGGGATGCCAGGGCCAGTGTTACGCCCTTGGTTCTGCCCTACCAAAACTCTTCCAAGGTGGCGGCAGCTTTGAAGCTCAGAAGTGTCAGGAAGGAAAGTGCACTTTTACAGATTACAATAGCGCCTCCTACCATTACTATGGCACCGTGGCGCTTGCCTTAGTCTGGGTGCCACTTTCCTACGGTTATGGAATTTGTTTGGTTATATCGTTTAGGAGTCTGGTTTATGGATCGGTTATATAGCGCTGCACTGCGCCTTAAAGGTACTTCAAGGAGCTGTGCGTGTCTGGGTGGAGTGAAGCACTGGGAAGAGTCTTTAGGGGGCGTGAAGTGCAGTGGTATGGTACGTGTGGCCCACTCCCGGGACACCACGCCCACTACTCCCTGCTCCCCGTTTTAATCAGAAGCCAATCTGTGCAAGTGAGTTCACAAGAGTTTCACACGTAGTTGTATGAAGAGGTGTGGCGCCGCGGCCAGGGCGACTGACGCTGGAATCTGGGGACCACGGTTCGATCCCCGGCTCCGGCGGCAGGTCAGCCCAGCACCATGTGACTCTGGGCAATAGCTTGCTTAATCTTCCCGACGGCCCCCAGCGCCTAGAGACCCTTACGGGTGATTGTGCGCTTTACAAATGTGGACTTTACTTTACTTTACTTTATCCGGCCCTCCGTGTCGGGTTCACGTGCTCACCTCGGCCCCTCCTATTTGTATAAGGTGCAATGAGAAATAAAGCAATGCCTACAGCCTGGGCACGCTGCCATAAAAACAACTATCAGTAGATGAATATGAAAACTGTATAATGCTCTATAATCCAGGGCAGGGCTTTAAGTGGCCTGGGTCTCACCGGTGCTGAGCACTGGCAGTTTTTTTAAAGGAGGCCTCGAAACGTCTCTTTTTTGTGCCCTGGCACCAGAGGTCCGTTTTTCCCCATACTGCAGTGACACCTGGCACATCGACGTGTGCTCACACTGCTCACTTCTCACTAGTGGAGAAGTTACCGCATGACGTCATGCCAGGTGAGCGTTGTAGGGGAAGGGAAATCCTTTAAAGAGTCATTTTCTCTCCGGATTTCCCTTCTCTTTGAAACTCAAGAGCAACATTGTCGTGGTGTCACCAGGTGTTAAGTGGAAGCTTTTTCAACATTATGTACAAGCCATAGTTGCTGCCTATTTATCTTATGCAACTAACAACCTTTGACAAAGCCAATCGTCCTGACTTCTTGTAGGTATGATGTTGCTTGTTGAGTCATATATCTGGATGCAATGACAGAAACAGCAAAATACAAGCCGGGCGGCACACTATGCGAAGCACAGAATTTGAACTAAGTTGTTTTAAAGCCACACCCTTAAATACATTGGCCACGCCCCTTTGAGGTACCACGCCCACGCCCCCCCCCCCCCCCCTAGATTTTTCATCCCACTTAAAGTCCTGATCCGGGGCATTTGTAAAGCCAGGCTGGAAACTGGAACCAGCCCAGGCAAAAATGTTCAACCGGGCCCCACACTGTAATGGCCCAGCGCCACACCACGAGCAGGGGGCGGGGCTTAGCAGTGTGATGCTCTTTGAAGCAGCCTCCTAGCCCGCAGACCACAGGGGACAATGAGTGGCCAGTCCAGCCCGACCCTTCATATACCACAAACTCCTCGAAGTGCGTGCATGCGCCCGCGGATACGTCTGCTATGTATACTCTGACGTCACCAGGAGACCCTCCTGACGTCACAGTGCCTCGGGGAGGCGAGCGCGCTCAGCATCTGCAGGAGTACAAGGGCGCTTGACTCTTCTATACGTCAAGAAGGGCGCGTGGGCTCCGCCTCCTGCTGAGAAGCCTCTCGAGTTTCCGCCAGGACACTTCACAGTCATTAGCAGATAAGGAAGTGTTTAATGAGACATCTGCTTTGTTTTTCTAGAGCTCTGCGCCTGGGATCCAGGGGAGATCTCAGCTGCCCCCTACACCCCCCCCCCTTCAGCAATCAGTCACTCTTGGCAGCTGTGCTTTAAGGTTCCAGTACACTGTGTGTGTAGTATGCATTGTGTTGACGTTACTGCCTCGGCTTGTTGATCGTTGACAGTTTTGCTTTCCAAGCCCCTGAGAATCTCTTTGTGTCAGCGGCTCAGGTCTGTCCTTCAGACACTTAACAGCTCGTCGTTTCCAGCAATTCCTGAAGCGATGATGTTGTCCTTTTGTGGGACTCCCCCTTTCATCTTAAATAGTAGCTCCCAGTTTGGTACATGGAGCATCTGCTCTGTTCAAATTTAAAGCGCTCCAACACGACTGTTAGTGCAGCATAGTTATATAAAACTGTTGAATAAATAAAAAAAATTAAAAAAACCTAGTTAAATATTTTCCGAAACACGCTTGCCTTACTCCATGGTGCATCTTAGTTTGTTTTTACCCCCAGTGTTTATTTTCAGATACTTATACAGCGCTTACACTGTTAGCAGGGTGCTTCGAAGCGCTCGTAGAGACAGTTGAAAACAAACATTTGCAATACCAACGAGTCTAGTGTTGGCTCCCAGCTCTTTGGCTTTACCAATGCTTGTTTTGTCTTTGTTTTTAGAAAACGTCAATGTTGAGTAACGTGCTGGGCTCTCGTCCATATTAAAAAAAAGTGCCACAAAGCTATGTTTATTTAGACTCAAAAAGCACATATTTCCAAAGTAGCCTAGTATTAAGGTCAATACAAAGCGTACAGATGTGGTCCGTGCTGGAGGGCACAATGCTGTCACTCACAGTGGAATTAGCCAATGGCTGAAGCTTGCTGACCCATCGCCCCATGCTGTATGCTGTAGGGGGCAGGTGAAAAGTGTACATGGCATGACAAGTGACCAATGAATGCAGAGGGCTGTCTGAAAGCCCCACAAGTGGGTATATTTCATACATCATTTTTCTAAAATGAAATGGTGTGGGCTAACCCCAGACATAACAAGGTTTAACTGCAGACATATAGCGGGCAGTTCGGTAGACGGGTTGACTAATACTATGTTGGTGGTGTAGGGCCAGTAAAGGGGGATGGGGGGTGGAGAGAGGCGTTCAGTGCTCTTGCGGACTTGAAAAGGCCAGGGTCCATGCAGATGTGCGTGGGAAGTCAGTTTCAGACCCTTGTATGCGAGAGAGTCCACACCTGCGAGGTCCTCTCTCAGCACCTAGACAGCAGAAAAACACGGGACACATTGATGAAGCCAGTTTAAGATCCTCACACACGCCTACAGAGCCTTCCATGACCTAGGTCCCGCCTACCTCAACCGTCGACTCCACTTCCACCAACCCTCTAGACACCTGCGCTCCTCTTTACTCGCTCTCCGTGGCCGCTCCTTCTCCTACATCGCTGCCAAGACCTGGAACGACCTTCCCCTCCAGCTCCGTACAGCCCCCTCGCTGGCAGACTTCAGAAAGAGACTCAAGACCTGGCTCTTCGACGGAGACACAGCGCCCAGATACCCCCAGGGGTGACAGCGCTGCACTTTACAAATGCTGCTGGATTGATTGACTGATTATGTGGCGGGCCGGTGGGGGTTGAAGCAAGCACTGCCGGCAGCTCTTATACCTGCCACGAGAAGGCTGGGAATATCTGCAGAATTTTCAAGACATCCGCGGGACCAGTCAACACGTCGGGGTCACACTCCGAGGTTCCTGGACAGCGCTCCCCATCTCAGGGCAGATGGGCTTGGTTCATCGTCTGCGGTGACTTCAGGGCATTGTGGAGCCGCGGGTCAATTTTAATCATATCAGCATTATAAACGCAGGACTTTGAGTTTAATAATGCAAAGTAAAATCTGGACTGAATTAGACAGCGGAAACTAACCAGGGCCAGCTGTAGCCTCCGGCTCCATTAAATCTCATTTGGCGTGAATTTTAATTCTTAAAAGCCCACGAGGCCCAGAGTCTGACAGCGGTTAGTTTTAGCCATCGCTGCGGGCAGGGAGGCAGTTTAATTCTCATACAACTGCACCACCAAAGTTTTTTGTATGTCATACGCGTAAAAATCATGTTCAAACAGAGTTGACAGGTTTCGAAGTTGGATAATAACACAACACTGCATCACTTTGTGACGTAGTTTAGATCCCTTGGAGGAAGTGACGTGTGAATGAGCCATCCTTGGGGTGTGCATTGGTTTCATCTTACTCGTGTCCCGCGTATCACATCGCTGTCGCGCATATCAGACCCTTACTCACTCTCTCACATATCAGACCCTTACTCGCTTTCCCGCGTATCAGAACCTTGCTCACTGCTCAATGTATCAGACCCATACTCACTGTCCCGCGTATGAGAACTTTACTCCCTGTCTGGCGTATCAGACCCTTACTCGCTGTCCCGCGTATCAGACCCTTACTCGCTGTCCCGCGTATCAGAACCTTACTCGCTGTCCCGCGTATCAGAACCTTACTCGCTGTCCCGCGTATCAGACCCTTACTCACTGTCCCACGTATCAGACTGTCAAAATCTGAAGGAAGGTTTTTCTACTCTTATTGGAATGATTTGTCCTACCACATCCGAACTTGTACAGACCATAATGAATTTAGGAAATTGCTCAAGACAGTGCTGCTCTAACTTACCTTTACATCTATGCTTGCGATCTGTCCTAGCACGAGACACCCCTCCTGGGGTCATTTGTGCGCAATATCAAATTAAATTAACATAACAAGGCCTACTGGCTTTAAAATACGATTTGCACAACAAATAAGCAGGTATACTGCCTTTGATTTCATATTTCATAATTAAAAGACCGGACCCACGGAGTCTGACGTAACTGTCCCTACTGAGAAGCAGTCAGGCCTACACCCTTTAGTGCAAGCTCATCGCCACAACCAACTCTGGCCCATTATATTGAGCATAAGCTCTCCTGCAAGGTAACCATCAAGCACGGAGACATAAAATTATGTACAAAATTAGGTTACAATGTACAGCCATTTCTAAGAGGGGCTGTCACAGTGCAAATCTCCTCCCCCGAGGGCTGTGACCAAGTGGTGCCCAACACAAGACCCCTACACTTTTATATTTGTAATCTATAAAATCCCTTTAACCCAATACCTCTTGCGTGCTTTAACACAGCGTAGCAACAATACACCTTTACAAGCCTATTCGAAATCACATACGCTTTTTGACAATAATTTATTCAGACCGCTGCCTTTGTTGTCATTCTTCAAAATAAACTTATCAGACGTGCAGTGTCTGACATATGAACACGTCATGCTTACAGCCTTTGGCACTGGCTTGTCACCATGACAACCTTGCTTACCGTAGTACGCACAAGCGTGGCGACAAAGCAGCCATCGTCATCCTGCCATACAAGTACAAATCTGTACAAAATTGTATCTAGCAAAATAATAAACAACACCCACCTAAAGAACATACCAAGATTTCAGTGCCAATCTATCTGGGGTAACCGGCACCATTGTCCTCGCCGCTTCTATGAGATTACTGTCTTCAGGGTCACACTGCTGCAGTGTCTTAATAGGGGAGGAGTGAGAGGTAAGGCATGGGAGTGGCTGAAATCATTCCTTACTGGCCGCAGTTTCCAGGTTGCTCAGGGACAGTTCAGGTCTAATGAAATAACACTCAAGCAGGGAGTCCCACAAGGCTCCAGTCTCAGCCCCACTTTATTTAATCTGTATGTGGCTCCGGTTGGAGCAATCACAGACAAATTTGGGGTTGAGACAATAGCGTACGTCGACGACACACAATTGATTGTGTCGCTGATGCAACCAGAAGAGCAATGTGCGGCTAATTTCAAGAGCTGCATGCAGGAACTCGCCAAGTGGATGGCGGAAAACTGCCTCCGTCTTAACGGAAGCAAGACGGAGGTACTGATTATAGGCAAGTCCCCGTCAGTGTGGACCTCAGCGTGGTGGCCGGACGAGCTGGGTGAACTGCCCACTCCCAGCAATCTAGTGAAAAATCTAGGGGTCTGGTTGGACAAAAATTTAACCTTTGACCACCAGACCAAACTAGTGGCAGGCACCTGTTTTCACACACTTCGGGTCCTTAGGAAAACACTGGACCTTATGCCCACGCCGGTGCACCAGACCCTAGTCCATGCATTGATAACATCCAGGCTGGACTACGGAAATGTTCTGTACCTAGGAGCCAGCGAAAAATGCGTTTCTAGACTGCAATGCATACAAAACGCGGCGGCCCGCTTGATTCTTCGGCTACCTAGAAGGGCATCATCGCAAAAAGCCCTGAGAACACTTCACTGGCTCCCTGTTAGGGAACGGGTGAAGTTTAAAGCCCTATGTATAGGACACAAGATCCTTCAGGGGAAAGGCCCCAGGTACCTGAATAATTATCTGAAGCGGTATGAACCAACGCGCCAACTAAGATCCACTGGCGCGGGGCTGGTACAGGTCCCAAAGGTAAAAAGAGCTAGAATGGGGGGAAAATCCTTCACAGCCTTGACTGCTAGGCTATGGAACAAGCTGCCAGAAAAACTGCGCTTGGTAAAGGCGGAGCCTATATTCCGCAAAGAACTGAAAACAAGCCTATTTCCTCAATCTCCAGTGCATTAAATAGGCCCTTTCTTCCACAATCAGCACTAAAGGCGTAAAGGGAAACAACAGCAGCTAGTTAGCGCGGGGACACACCTAAGGGTGTAACCAAGCCCTTTATAAACTTTATAATAATAATAATAATAATAATAATAATAACTCTGTGTAGTGACAATCCACCCCTTGTTCAATAAATAAACCAGGCCTACTGTCTTTGCCATAAATGTTCACAATAAGCATACCAGGCCTATGGCATTGGACATAGATTCACCTAAAGAACCAATCAGGCCAACGGCCTTATCATGGTTACTACTCAACCCAGACCTTCTGAATTCTGCATACGCTGTACCCCAGGGCGGCCCTCAGGCATACGGTTCAGAAATTATAAATATACAACAAATTACAGGTAGAAAAACAATATTTAACCAATTTTGAGAGGATTAACAAGGATTATCAGAGTGCAAATCTTCTACCCGTAGTGTGTGTCAGACATTACAACCCTTGCCTAGCGCTGGGGTCTGTGAGAATCCATCGAACACGGTCCCTTTCTCCCCACTTCAACACGGTGTAACAACAATGAGTGTTTAAAAGGCCTCTTTAACATACGGTTTTGACAATAAGTCAGGCCTACTTCCCCATTATGTATGTATTTATGTATGTATATGGTATGTTTATAGCACAAACTAAAAGGCAGCAGAGCTCTGTACATGGACATAAAGAAACATTAAGTCTACGAGTGATAAGAGCGGGAGAAGGTTGTGGACCGTGAATGCCCAGTGATGTAGTGTTTCTTAATGAGGTGAGTCTCCGACTCCCCCCAAACTGGAGTAGCGTTGAGGTGGTCTTGATGGATAGCAGAGTAGGACTGGCCATAGCGGGCACCAGGCAATCCCCCAGTGCGCTGCACGGGTGGGGGCCGGTTTTGGGCCCCTGGGGGCCGTTTTTGTTAACGGGACGTTTTAGCAGCATAGCTACAACATCGGCCCTGTACCAAAATCCGCCGAAAACCGGCCCGGCAAAGAGCTGGGCAGCGCGTCCAACACCCCCGAGTGGGTAAGGGGGGGCCTGCCGAGTACTTTGCCAGCGCCGGTTGTGGTTCCCAGTCCGGCCCTGATGGATACAGAGATGCTGTACCAGATGCTGGAAGGATGGAACAGGCCCGCGGCCTTGTTTTTTTGTTTTCTTCTTACGCTTCTTATTCTGCTGTCTGATGGTGTCCTGGCCACGGTTGTGTCGAGAACCACCAGCGATGCTGAGATTGTCTGCGAGGTAAGTGCGGTGGTGATGGCTTTACATATGGTGCAACTGGTTTTGAGGATGGTACGGGCTGCAAAGGGAGCTAGTGGATTCCATCAGGATGTCGCAAAATTAGAAGTAAATTTTTACAAAGAGGTTATGCCGCTAGCATCAGACACTCTTTTTCAAATGAACCAATCAGATTGATATATTTTATGACTGGCCATTCACCATAACCAACTCCGTCCTACTGGATACATGTAAGCTTTCTCACGAAGCAGCCACTGGTATACAGACATAAAATGTACAAACCTCTACAAAAATACAACTGACAAAACAATATGCAGCCGTGTCTAAAATGGAATAACAAGGACCTGAAAGGGCATATCTTCTGTGTTTAAAAGGCCTCTTTAACATACGATTTTGACAATAAGTCAGACCTACTTCCCCAGTATGTATGTATATGGTATGTTTATAGCACAAACCAAAAGGCAGCTGGTTTGTCTATAGTTCGTAGTTCGACAGGAATACATGTGGGTGTAACTTCAGTGAATTGCAACAGGCTCCCCCTTTAGTTGTACTCTCTACTTACTCCTGGAATTCACAAGTACTATAAGAGTAAATCTTTGGGAATGTGGACACCGCCTTTATTCCACGTTGCTTTTCACGCAAGAACGTATGCATCTCATTCTATGCATCATGGCAGTCTAAAGCGACCCTCAGTGATGGGGTGACCCCCTCAAGCCTAGTCCTTACGGACATTATCTCTACTCCTGAACACTTCATCCAGAAGTCACTCATTTCGATTGATGACCTAATGGAAGCAAAACGAGACTACCTGACCCAGAATGAATCAGTGTATCACACAAAAGTCCACGACTGAATTAAATGTGCATCACAAGGTACAGGAAAGGCCCTAGATTAAAAGACTTGAGTCTAACACAGCATGGGGGAGAAAGCGGAAGAGCACATTTTTATAAACCCGTATATGCAGTAAGAGAAGCTCAAATGAAAAAAGGTGTTTAAAGTAAAACTTCTATAAGGTTATGAAAATAAATGTGCTGGGAGAAGTGGGAAAACACAGGGAATGGGGGAAACACACGTACTCTCAAGGAGTGCTTTTAGGAAGAAAAAAAAAATCCCAAAAAGCAGACATTGGTGGAAGGATAAAATAATCCAATCAGAGACAAGGTAAACAGGCCATGCCCCAACCTTGTGATAGTTTCATCCACCAGTGACAGACGGGTGTGGGGGGGGGAGGAAGAACGAAGGGGATGGTGAAGAGCAGCGGGCGACGAAGATTAGAAGAAAGTCAACTACATATTGAGAAATAAAGAAAAATAAGAAATTCTCTCTGGAGATTGAGAAAAGATTGCCGTGCAGGCCACTGCGTCTGTTTTGAGCTAGCCTGGTCTGGGTTCATTTTGTAAATCCACAGAAGTCAGTCAGAGTTGGAGTCCTAGCAAACAACTCCGCCTTTCACCTTGTTATTCTATATGGACAAGGAACTCCTTGATGACTTGCTGAACCCCCGCAGCATATCCTATTATCGCCATCTCAATGGTGATCATTGCATGAACCTCAGAAGAATGAGAGGCCAAGTTAGCCCCGTTGTCATTTGAATCTGTGAGTTGCAGATTTAAAACAACTAACAGCAGCAGGTACCTTAATCACTGAGCTAGCTTGGTGGAGAGAGCCTTTGATAATGTCATGCTTTGTGAACTTTAATTACTTTTTGATGTAAGTGTGTACTTTTTGATTTCTAGGAAATGTGCCCACGTGGGGTGGATTGGGTGCCAGGCTCAGTGTGCCTTTGCAAGAATACACATTCACGTGTAGTTCACCGAAAAAAGATCAAAAGAAAAACATGTTTCTCAGGCTCATCTCTCCAACTTTCACATCCATTCCATGAGTCAGTTTCTCAGAAGGCTCAACCCAGTGTCTTACATGCCCCCTGGTAATACTGCACCCAACACCTGTATTTTTGTTTAAGGGGAAATAAAGTGATTTTCCCAGAATCACACAGTTTGGTTACATTGGGAAAACGAGATCAGAATTTCATCCTTCTGGATGCAAAATAAATTACATTGCGACTGTCCCACAAAGATCTTCTTATGATTAGGAGTAACTCACTCTTGTAGTACTCTTAGCTTACTCCTGAAGTTCAAGAGTGCCCCTCTCTTCCTTGCTGCTTATTTTTAGGCCAGTTCATTCGAGCTCAATCTACATGTGTAGCCAACTCATTTAAAAAAGGTACAACAATCTGTACATTTTTAATGTTCTATGTATGTCTTGTTTACATTTTATACTGCCATTTGTATAAATGTCTGCAATGTTTACAATTAGGAGTCTTTTTTTCCTATTAATTATCTTGTAATATTTCTTTACGTGTAAATAATGTAGCGTATACATGAGAGCCTGCAAAGTCCAAAGTAATATGACATTTTTGCTGTAATTTCTTCTTATTTTTTAGGTTTTGGACATTGCGCTAGTAGAGGTATTCCTTGTCCCCGTTGACTTTTTAAAAAAAAAAATTTTTTATTGCAAGGTCATATAGATATCTTCAACAACAGTATATAGGTGCGCCTACAACCCTGGGGCCGGCATACAATGCGTCATACGGATGATCCAATTTCCTAAATGGAAGCCTTCCCCGATCTGTGAGGCATTAACGGTCCTGTAAGCTGTTCAGTTAGAGGAAATGGAGTTTATACAGATATACATTCAACTTGCATTTTGTGTTTTATATAGAACTAAGAAAACCCGCACATGTCACAGTATGTCTATGATTTACATATGATTTGCTATCTGGTGTCGACGCTGCCCTGCAGGTGATCACTTCTGCAATCCGCACCAAGTTACATCCTGTCCGTTGAACCCTTCACCACTAAGCCTCGTGACTTTGAGCTAATCCCACCCCCCTCGCTTGTGTCTCCCTCTGCAGCCCCTGGCCATTACGCAATGTCCTCTTCATCTCCGGAGCTATCAAGATCTTCCTCCGGCAGTGGCTCACAAATGTCCCCTCTGTATGCGTTCCATGGTTGCCAAACCCCATTCCATTTACGCGGATTAGCCCTTAGTTTGTAGACTGCCCTCTCCGTCAACATGAGCATATCCATGTTTCTGTTCCATTGTGCCAAGGTGGGGAGGTCTGCGGCCCCCCATTTCTGCGCAATGTCTCGTTTGGCTGTCATGAGGCCTATCGTGGTCCAAACCCTCCCATAAAATGTCAGATCCGTATGTCCCCACACGTTCAACAGGCATACTCGTGGGTCTAGTGTCAGTGTGGTGTTGAGTGCTTGAGCGATAGTACGGACCACCCGCTGCCAATAACCAACAATGCGCGCGCAGCCCCAGATTGTGTGTATGAAAGTGCCCTCCTCTCCGCAGCCCCTGAGACAATAGGAATGGTCTGCCCTGTGTAATTTGTGTAAAGTAGGTCTCGTATAGTATATTCTGTGCAGGATTTTTAATTGCACCAGGCGGAACTTGGCCGATATGCCAGCCTCGCGCGGGGATGCAATGGCATTGTTCCAGTCGGAGTCATCGAAATCTCCGACGTCTTCTATCCACTTATCTTTCAGTTTCCCCAGCGGGTCAGGTAAGTTATTTAGCAATTTACGGTATGTCAATGAGGTGGCGCCTTCCTGCATGAAGTCTGTAAGGAGGCGATCTTCCAGCGGGGAGGATGCTGGAGGTGTCGTGTCTGGTGGTATCGCCGCTTGGAGGGCGTGCCTAATTTGAATATACCTATACAGCTCAGTGTCCCTGAAGTCATACTGTTCCTGGAGGGACGCGAACGAGATCACGCCTTCTCTGGTCCACATGTCCCCCACTGTTGATATCCTAATATTGTCCCACTGGGTGAAACCCTTAGTGCGCCGCAGGTGTCCCAATGCCTTGGTGTCCCACAGTGGTGTGAGTTTCGTGATGGTCCCTTCCCAGCGTAATCTCGCCTGCGCCCTGTACCATATCTGCACGGTATGTTTGGCGGGTCCTACGAGTTTCGCCGCCGCGCCCCGGTGATACAGAGGCGCCAGTAAACTGTTGATGCCCAGTTGTGCCCTGTCTGACGTAAAAGCTGGGTCGGTCTGTGGGGCGTGGACCCACTGGTTGAGGATCTTAAGTTGTGCCGCCCAGTAGTACAGTTGTATATTGGGCAGTGCAATCCCACCATCATACCAGCTCCGTCCCCGTTGACTTTGATGAGATTCCCTTGCAGTACCTGCAAGTAACCCAGTGCGGGGTACTACTTACGCCATGGCTTGACAGGAGTAAGCCTGTTTTGTCTATAGTTCGACAGGAATACATGTGGGTGTAACTTTAGTGAATTGCAACAGGCTCACCCTTCAGTTGTACTCTCTACTTACTCCTGGAATTCACAAGTACTATAAGAGTAAATCTTTGGGAATGTGGACACCGCCTTTATTCCACGCTGCTTTTCACGCAATAACGTATGCATCTCATTCTATGCATCATGGCAGTCTAAAGTGACCCTCAGTGATGGGGTGACCCCCTCAAGCCTAGTCCTTATGGACATTATCTCTACTCCTGAACGCTTCATCAAGAACTCACGCATTTCGAGTGTTGACCTAATGGAAGCAAAACAAGACTGCATCAGGGTATTACATAAAAGTCCGCGACTAAGCGCGGTGCCCTTAGTGACCTGGAAGGAGGTGGTCACCATACGTGGTCAAGCAGTAGATCTCACACTGGACGCGGTGAAGGTGTCTGGCGAAGTAGAATGCAGGTAATTAAATGCCACAACTCTTTAAAAGTATTTAAAATAAAGAGAAATGTGGCCCAGACCGCTCCTTTTCCCTTTACTTGTTCAAACTCTGCCATAAAATAAGCAACAGCCATTAAAGGTGTTGACACAGAAGAGGGGGAAGCAGAGACCACACTGAAGACGTTTCTTTTATGCCAAGATCCCCCTCAGATTTTTCCCTGACTCCTCTGAATAACAATGTCACTGTCTGAACCTTCATGCTGTGAGAGCATCTGGAACAGAAGTGGATGCAACGGATGACGCGCGCCACGACGCAGCAAGTACCCGGATCATACAGTATGACGTGGGTACAGCAGAACCCTACATTGCCAGGAATTGACACCTTCACAGCCCTGAACCACCTGCTCACCGAACCCATCCAACACCTTCTTGAAAACACTGGTGCAGGCCTTGTAAGATGGCCAAAGTCCAGGTACCTTTATGCAGAGGTGCTCGAAGTAGGAGCATGGGGGTGCTGTATCCCCCAAAATACACATGGTGGGGTTCAGAATGTATACAAGCAATACAGATGCCTTTAAATCTAGTTTGTATGTTGTCACATTTTATGTGCATTCAAAAAAAAGAGGTGAAATGTCAGATTATGGCTTCTCAGGTTTACTTTTCTTTCGCGACTACAAAGTGATAGGATTTTGTGAAGTGAACTATTTCACAATCTTGCTGGGGTGCAGGGAATGTGAAATTAAGGCTACAGGATATCCGTTTTTTTTCTAACAACAACAACATTTAAATACCTGTAAAAAAAAATTACAGATATATATCAGTACTTGGGAAAGCACAAATGAAGCACCTTTTTCTTTTCTTAATAGTGAAGTGTGATGGAAACAAAGATTGTTAATACTTTCAAATCAAATCAAGACACTTTATTTAGTGATGTACAATTGATACATTTTTGCTGAAACCCGATTTCCAGACATTATTTGTGCTCTATATGGTTTTATCAATAAACCTGCATATCTAATGCACATTTTTGGGGCATTTCAATGAAAAGGGTGCGCTCTCTTTAAATGACTGTATACCCAGTGGCGGCTCCTCTGCTATGGTGTAGGAGCATTGCCCCACTGTTCAAAAGGAAAAATACGATAGTAACGTACCGTTATTATCATTGTATTTTTCCTATTGAATTCATTGTCTCCCAGGGCGGGGAAGGGCTGAGCAGAGCAGGGAAGGAGTGTTTTTCACTCTTTAAGTGGGCCAAACAGTCATGCGCGCTCTGCATCTTCCTCAGAATGGTGAGGAACATGCTGACCTTCCCAGTCCCCATCTGAGTGCCGATCCACGGCGGTCAGACCAATCACAACGCTGCATTGCTGCTTTGAGATTTGCTGGGGGGAGGCTGGGAGCTGGTGCGTTCTTCTCCCAGGACTGCAGGAAGGAGGAAGCGGAAAAATACGGAGGAGAAAGGGAGGCCAGTGATAAGGTAAGTGTTTTATTGTTTTTTAACCCTCCCACGCCACCCACCACTCCCGTCTGGTAGCAGCCGCTACTGTGAGTACCATTCTTTAGTCCACCTCTCTTTAGTTTGACCCCGCCACCCCACGATCCTGGAACTCCGTGCTTCATGCATTGCCCCAGTGCTGAGCAGTATGTTTAACTGTTCCTTTAGGAGTGGACAGGTTCCTCTAGCATGGAAACATTCTACTGTAAAGTCCTTACTCAAAAAGCCATTGCCGGACGCAACCAAGCTGGAGAACTTTAGGCCGATCTCATTGCTCCCTTTCACCTCAAAGGTAGCAGAAACATACGTAAACCATCAACTTTCTTCTTTCATTGAAGCAAATGACCCCCCCCCCCTGCATGAGACGCACTTAGGATTTTGTCCACAGTACAGTACTGTACAGAATCACCGCTTCTATTTCCTTCTGAATCTATACCCCAAGCTGGGGACAGAGGAAATATGATTGCGTTGCTCCTGCTGGACCTCAGCGCAGCTTTCGATGCCGTGTCCCACAGCCTGTTATTAGAATGGTCGTGAAACTATGGGCTTGGCGGCAAGGTTCTACAGTGGTTGCCATCTTTATTGCAGAAATGCAACTTCCAGGTGGCACTTAAACCCATCTCGAAAAATTGGCCTTTGCGTGGACTGAGAGCGGAATTTTCACTAGCTGTGCCTCTTACAAGTAGCAGTATACACATATACTGTTTGTATCGTATACTAGAACGATCGTGGGATTCCTTATGTGACATTTCCCAAGGCGATACTACCTTGGGGCTCGCTCACTCCTCCTTGAAGCGGATTTCCTGCTCGTGCAGTTTCCGGTTATAATCTGAGGTTTTGAAATTAACGATTACGGGATCCTTGTCTCGGTGAATACAGGCCTTAAGAATATGAATTGATGGCACATGGCAAGTAGCAATTTTGCAGGACCATTGGAATAATTTTGGTCTCTACTTCTATCGGCGCTAATATCTGTCCACCACATTTCTCAACCATACAACTGGATACAATTATTTCCTAAATTGATTGAATTCTAATTTGATATTGCCCTGAGGAAGCTCCCAGTGAGGGAGAGAAACGCGTTGGCTGATCTGTTTGACAAAAGTAAAACATTTTTATCCAAAAGAACTTTAAAGAATAAAGAAGAGTTGTTTTCATACACCTTTGCCTCTTTGGACTTCTTTGAAATTGTGCACCCCCATCAATATTCAGAACCATCTCGAAAACCTTTCCATTGCACCAAGTGGTGCCCCAGGGCTCTTCTTTGAGTCCGACACTTTTTAATTTTATAAAGTTTTATATAGCGCGAACTTGACCCTAGAAGGGTATCAGAGCTCTACAGATTAGTTCAATAAGTAGAAAATAGATAACCAAGAAACAAACACTGACAATGTCCGTTGCAAATCAAGAGTGAGTTATAAACCGGTCCTCAGACGGCATGCAAGCCCTGGTTGGAGATCAGTGTCAGATCAGTCTCCAAAGAATGAGTTTGTGGGTTCAGGGTAGAGATTTGTCCATTAAAAGCAGTCTGACGTCTTTTCTGTACACATGTCCCCTAGCTAACATTGTAAAACAATATGGCTTCACTATTGTGTCATATGCCGACGACACGCATTAATAGTTACGCTGTCTCAAAACTCTGCAGCGCGACTTCGCTCCTGCTTGACGGGGGTAGCAGTACGGATGTGCCTTAGCGGTCTTAGACTTAATGCAGGTTAAACCGAGGTTCTTGTCCTTGGTTAACAACTGTCTATTTGGTCGCCGTCGTGGTGGCCTGATACTCTGGGACCTCTTCCAACGCCCAAGCCCAAAGTGACGATTCTATGCGTCTGGTTTGATTCCAAAATGTCATTCGAAAACCAAGTCATGAGCCTAGCGGAACAACGTTTTGGGACCTTAAAATCCCTAAAAAAACAATTCTTGGCTCTTTAGTTTTCATACTCAATATAGAGCTAGAGAACCAGAGCGCTGGGAGACATCTATTGACGTCACTGTGCGCTTTACAAAACATATTTTTATTATGAATATGTGGGACAGTGTGGCCCAAAGTGCGCCACTTACTTCACTCTTAACACTCTTGCGCTGAATGGGTGTGACTCATTCGAAAAACGTGTTCTTTGTGCGACACTTGGATTTGTCACAATCCTGATGAGTTCCGTGATGTGACAATGATGACAGCCCCCCTCCCCTGCTAAGAAAATTGTTCTAGAATCACTGCCTTTATGGGGCAAGATGCAGATAATATAGACATGGCGATAGCACCCCTGTGAATGACGTATTCGGAGTGCTATAGTGAAAGGGGTACCCTATAAGGGAAGTCGCGAGCTGTCCACAAACGGAAATTCATCACAAACCACACCACGGTTGTCTTAAAACCAGCCCAAACCCTAGCTCACTTTCATTTCCACTAAAAATGTACCCCTTCCTTAAAAAATTAAAACCTTCCTTTCGGCTGTTTTTGGTAGTCGTGGACTACCACAAATATTTTCGCTTTTACACATTTCTTTTTTTCTTTAGACTGGTAAGGGCTCAACAGATTCTTTAGCAAAATGTTTTGCAAAATGATGACAAAACAAGCACTGATAAAGTCAAAAGGCTGTTGGCTAATACCAGCACTATTGAGCCTGCCAATATTTTGTTGCGAAACTTTTCCGGTGTTTTTGACAGCATTTGTTGTCTGCCAGAGCTCAAGTAATGAATTAAAACAGAATCAACAGAGACAGGTTTTGGGACCACCGCCTTTGGGGACTGCTTGTTCCAGTTATAAATCACAACCTACAGCAGAGCATAAAGTGGGGCAAAGAGTCAGTGCCCTTCTGTGATTACCCCGTTTCGTGTAGCGCCTCATACCACAGTTCCTGCAGTGCCAAAGCACTGTAAATAACATGAGTTACTGTTTCCCAATTTAAAGGTACTCGGAATACAGCTCTTACGTATAGCATTCGCTCCCCCCCTTACAGTCCGTCTTCACTCATCCGGCAAATCTCTACGGCTCGTTTGAAAGAATATTCTATCATTTAAGGCCTACCTTCCTACCCAAGGCTTGTTTTCGAGAATTTTCGATATTGTAAGGCCTACTTTCTTGTAGCACAGCTGGGTTGGAGAAACACAAGTGTGCAGGTCTGTTTGGCCAGCCTAAGACAGCCAGAATGACTGACATGCGCACTTATAAGTGCACACTACTTCTGTTCCCTGCCATGCCCGGATCCGCCCAATACTCATTGCGCGGCTCAGAGAAGCGATAAATAAACTTATAGTAATGTGTTATCATTTTATTTATCATCTGCTGGCTCCTGGCAGTGGGGCGATGCACCTCCACCATTACAGAGGAGCCGCCCCTAATAAATTCACAAACAGAGGACAAGAGACAACCCACCACCACCAGGGTTCTACTAATGTGAATACTGTCCGAGCTCCAAACTAGGTGACCTAAAAAAACTGAATTTAGATGCCATGGAGACAGGCAATATGAAATGATCAATGCCTCGTCTGCAACAGCACACAGAGTATAGATCACGCTATGTCCCGGCAGCTTACTGCACATTGGCATTGCTAAAGGACCACAGGAAAACAGAATACAGGAGCATTACCGCAACATTCACAAGGATGAAGACAAACTCCCCTTCCAGGGTTACCATGTACGCTGGGTGTGATGGCTCAGTGGACTAATGCATCCACTGCAGGGGCCTGTGTTCGACCTCATGGTCACAGGTTCAAATCTCGGCGGGTCCACTCAGCCTTTCATCCATCTGAGGTCGATAAAATGAGTACCATTGAGTTGGATAACAATAAACTGTTATTCAGGGCCAAGATACCTCTGGGTGAGTGTGCGCTATAGAAATACACGTTATGTTGTGTTACATCGCCGAGAACTCAAAACACAAAAAGATGCACGGGGTGTCTGAAAGCAAGCAGGTGTGGTAGTTTCCCACTTGTATGGTGTTTGTGACAAGTTATGAATGTCAGGGCAGGGCTGCTTTACAATCAAACACCACCAGCTGTTTGTACCACTGCCTCCTCCAGCTGACGACCACTTCTCTGGAAGCAGGAGACGTCAGCAGGTAAGCACACCTCCTTACCTGCCACCATTATCCGCTGACACCTTATTCCTCCAAGAAGCTCCTTTTTATGGGTAAAAGTATGTGCCATTTCGCTGCTGCCACGCCCTCATTTTACCAGCTTTTTGTTTCACGTAAGTGCACTAGACAGGTGATAAATCACAACAAGGGTCGCTCGCTTGACATACACCTTACTCCCTTTTCCGTTTTCCCTTCCCATTTCTTTAACTTCATTCACTTAGAATTATAGCACTTATCTTTTCTCCCAGAATGCTTTTTATACCTGTGACATACTTAATGTCATTTTAAATATTTATTTTCAAAACAGTTTTTAGCACAGCTTTGGCCTGTCAGTAAAGACTAGCGTTGAGGCCTCACACTCGTCCTTTGAGGGTGAGCATACAGACACAACATCACAACATCTGTTTTCATTACTTCACCCATGTGTGTTGTTTGCAGTGATTACACACCGCACGATAATCACACCCACTTGTTTGGGTTCAGAGCAGACAGTTACTCGTTGCTTGACCACATGGGATACAAAGTATGAATGTCTCTTCATCAATGAGATACAGTGTATATATGTGTTTAGATGAATGAAATACAATGTATGCATGTCTCTTCATCAATGAGATACATTGTATAACGTGCTTTTCTGTCTCTGGATTGTTACGTTGCTACAGGTGACGACAACAGAAAAACAATTACCACATGAAGTGTGGGTCATTGTCTATATCGATACAACAATATTCTGTTTGCATTCCCTTTACACTTTTTACAACTGACAGAACTAGCAGAGTAACTCTCAGACACTGGTCCTGAAGCATGCCCACAACCTCATTGTAAGGTCAGTTGACGGACCGAAACGTATTGACTCCTCCTCATGTGTGTCAGGTTGAAGGTTCTCACTACCCTCGTAGTTTTAGTCTACCATTTAGGACATCAAATAAAGTCATTTATGAGTCCACCAAGAGGTAGTTTTATTACTCTACACTTAACACCCTTCACTCTGCACACCTCGCCCACACCCTCTGCCCACAAATGGACCGAAACACGTAAGAAAACCCTCCACTTTCATAGACCTCGTGCAACTTTTTGTGTTTTGAATTAGGATTTGGAAATAATCCAGTACTGATCTACTAAACACTCCCCCTAGCCCTTTTTGTAATCACATCAGAGAGAATTTCCATTTTATGGGAGTAACCACATACTGAAAGCCGTGGAGGAAGCCAGGACGACGGACGCCCTTAGACAAAGGAAGAATATTGGATCCTGGAACTGGACACAGCTAACAAAGGGCTCAACAAAGACACAGAAGATTATTTTTTATCTGTGGACCAGATAATTACACAACTTGGACACAGTCTCCCCCACCTTCTGTGGCTTTACAATATGAACCCTTCTCTCTAACACAAATTCATTTACCATAGTTCCCTGTTTTAGTAATTGACTATGGACCACAATGTTTAAATCGCAGCTGCGTACATACATGGTCTTCCAATCCGTTGCCGCCCTTTTCTCAGACAGATCATGACATATAGCGATGGAGTGGCCAATAGGATTTTGATCGAGTTTCTTATGCATGGCTGCCTTCCAACAGCAAACAGACCCAATTATGAGTTCATCTTATGTGCTTTAAGGATTGCTATCACATGTTCTAGAATATTCTGAAGTACCCTTCGAGTCTCGGTTTCAAGCTAAGAGTGTTCATAGCTTTTTCTCAGCCTCTACAATTTCATAAAAGTTCACAATGTGGGTCCTTTGAGACGATTCAAAAAGTTTCATGCTTTTATTTCCCTAATCTTAGTGTTTTTCAGCACTGAGAGATCCCTTTCAATCTGAACTGAACCCAGCCAGGAAGGATATGAGTGCGGGATATTTACCTTTTCAATGAAAAAGGGCCAATAATTTCAGAATCGTTTGTTGCAACTTTACCTTCTGCAACTTATTTTATGCATAAGAGGCAAAGTGAAAAACAAGGCGGCCTTTCAAAAATTGCAAATGCTCCCATTAAACTTCAAAAAGGGCAAAAAAATTCAAGAAAAAATCTTACAAGTTCACACAATCCTATATTTAGGTCAGAAAGGTCCCCCATTCTGTTATAGTCAAACAGATGAAATAGCTTGATTTGCTAATGCACCCGGTTCCGGGACAGGGTGTGCAGCCTGCACCCCTCGGGGTTAAGATTGACCCATCCTCTCATCTTTCTCTGGCGTTGATAAAATGAGTACCACTAAGTTGTGTAATAACAAGAGTTACTTATAGGTTTCGAGAGGCCGGAAGAGCTCTATAACCCAGGGGCGCCAGGCAGTGAATCCACTATTTTCAGGCCAGTTCTAACAAAGGCTGTGCCCCCCTTGAAAAGTTGGCCTCGGGTTTGAGGAGCAGACACACCTGGGCTGAGGTTTGCAATGAAGCCTCGTCCTCTGAGATATCGATAGCGTTTTACAGATATTCTTTCAAAGTCTATGTTTTTCGATTTAAAAAAACAGACTTGTGTAAATCACCTGCAGATAATCAATGGGGCTCTCTCTGAAAGTCCAAGGAGAGAGCGCGGCCTCATTGGCAGAGCTGCCGACTTTAGAGCTGGCGAACGGGAACCAGGAACAGCATCCTGTGATCCTGGGCCAATCGCGTGGTCTACTTGGGCCTACCACAAAATGAATGTGTCCTTGTGTAAGGTAGCTGTAGCTGGCGGTCATGTAAAGCGCCCCAACCAATACCTTAAGGTCGAGTTCACGCTATTTAAATGTGCAAAAAAAGAAAAAATGAAAAGAAAGATGTTGCGCGGGGCGAATGCGCACGATTTCTACGCGAAATCTGTTTACGCTTTACGCTCTGGAGGAGAGTGGCTGGGGGGAGGGGAGAGTGGCTGGGGGGAGGGGAGAGTGGCTGGGGGGAGGGGAGAGTGCGGGAGGGGAGAGTGGCTGGGGGGAGGGGAGAGTGGCTGGGGGGAGGGGAGAGTGGCTGTGGGGAGGGGAGAGTGCGGGAGGGGAGAGTGGCTGGGGGAGGGGAGAGTGGCTGGGGGAGGGGAGAGTGGCTGGGGGGCGCAGCGGCCGTCACGGGTGGATGGCTGGAATGTTTATTTTTTTATTCTTATCGTCACAAGAGGCTTATCGCGTGGGTTTGACACGGGTCTGCTGCCGCTCTGGACGGCTGCCAGGCGTGAGATGACGCAGAGACGCAACCATCAGTGACTCTGGCCGGATCTCACTCAGCACATTCATATAGCGCTCCCGCACGCGGCGAGGAGGCGAAGCGCTTTGAGGACAGGAAGAAAACGTGTGGGGAGAACTCTTCTGTAGAGAGCAACGTGTAGAGGGCCCGGAGTTACCAAAAGGTGCACGTGGCCGCGCCTGCGGCTGGCTAGGGGAGAGCGGGGGAGGGGGGCTTTCTGAACAGGGAGATTTGAGACAAAAACGTGATCAAACGTGTTTCCATGTACATGCACTTTTCGAAACGCTAACTAGCTGTGCGTTGTTATATATACCCGTGTTATTGTTATTCTCTCGTAGGTCACTGTCGAAGGTCACACGAGGCATCAAATGTGAACAGGACCCAAAGGCGAGTGTTTCAGCTCTAAACATCTACCGACGAAGGGTGACGCTGCCAAGCTCTTGTTAGGAATACTGTTCCAATTAGAACATAAGCTGCTATTTTGGTAAAGGCACCGGCAGAACATATTTATTAATTAATTTATTTATAAGTTTTATATAGCGCTAGCTAGATCCCGGGGGTATCAGAGTGCTTTACATACACAGGGGAACACAAGTTGCATTATATAGGAGACATAACACATAGAAAGACGAGTTCTAAATCAGGAGTATGAAGGGATGAGACAAATTAGCAGGGTCTGCTGATGTCAGTGGTCAGACATATTGCAAGCATTCCTTCCATCACCTTTTGTGTGTTTGATATAAAAGATATTCCTCAGCTCGTTGTCGCCTAGCCCACGGGTCACCACACGCCACATCAGCGAGGCGGATAAACACTGGCCCTGGCTATGGATCGGTATCCGGCTCCGGGCCACGGGGTTAACTTCTGCCGGCTCCCTCCCTCCCCAATCAGCAGCAATGGCAAAACATGGCACCCTGAAGGCGTGTGCGGGTCTCCCGTGTGGTGCTGGAGTTTCCCGCATGCACATGCGCGTGCAGGCTGGAATCACAGGATTTCGAGGAGTTATTCTCACATTCGCGCAGGTGAGTGCGAAAGGCTCCCAAGAGAGTGAGCATATGTCGAGGAGGAGGATGAGGATGAGAATGAGGTGGAGGTGGTGGAGGTGGTGTTGGTGGCAGTGTCCATGGTGGCCGAAAGTGGCACGTGGGGGGGGGGGGAGAAGTCCCATACAGGCTTGAAAAAGTGGGCCAGACACATGAGAAAGTCTCACAGAAGTGTGAGAAAGTGGGACAGAGGTGCGAGAGAGTTCCACAGTGGCGTGGGAAAGTCAGACGGAGACGTGGGAAAGTCCCACAGAGGCGTGGGAAATTCTCACTGGGGAACCAAAAAGGTGAACTGGCATGATAAAGATCTCACAGGAAGATTACTAAGCGCCACAGGTCTGTGAACAGGCCTCACAGGTGTGTTCCGGGATCTGGGGGTCCCGAACTTGTAGCTATGGTCTCACAGCATGGCTCTCACAAGTGTATGGGTGATCTTCAGGCGTGGACAGACTGAGTCGGAAAATACTGCCTTTGGTAGTGTTTCGTATCAGCCAGCCAGCACTTCAGGGGGTGACGGAGCACTCTGGTCAACCTTGGTGACCCCTTTACTTCCCAGACCAGTGGTATGCTCCTCACTTCTGTACAGACATATGGTATCAGGCAGCCTGTGCGGTGGACGCCATAGCGATTCCAAGGCCAGAGGGATTGCTTTACTCTTTCCCTCAAATTTCCCTCCACCCAAGGGTCCTGCAGAGGATTCGAGTGGAGAGGGTAATGTTCTTCTGAGAGCTCCTTATTGGCTACGGAGACTGGTTTCCGACACTTTGGTTATTATCCGCAGAACAGCAGCCGGATCCTCCTCTCCATCGCCCTCCATTTCAATTTCCACCCATATCCCAGAACCAACTTCAGCAACTGTGGTTAGCGGCTTCACAGTCGAGAGGGTTGTGCTGCAAGGGCTAGGAAGTTCAGAGGGATTGGCGTTAGAAATCCAGTCTTCTAATAAAGCATCCGCCTTAACAGCATACACTAAACACTGGTAGAATCTGAAAACATGGTGTTTGGAGAGGAACCGGAATGGTAGAACTTGTGATCCAGTTAAAAATGTAGAGTTTTGGAGAGTTTTTTTTTGTTTTGTTAAAGTCCGTCTCCCTTGATCTTAGCAGCTCAGTGGGCAGCGATAAAAGGGTTCTGGTCTCCTAGGGAGGAATTATCTAAAATAATTAATTTGGCATCTAGACTAGAAGAGTTTTATGTCAAGATGCTTTGGGATGTAACAACAGTCCTGAAAGGTCTTCAAGAGAGACCTTCTCCCTGGAAGATGCAAAGATGTCTTGGCTGACAGCTCCGGTAGCCTTCCTGGCGACTATAAATGCAAGAAGATTTGGGGAGGTAGAAGGATTATTAATTCCTGATCTCAATTTGCATTCCCCCCACCCCCCCGGATAAGGTAATTCTACGTATTGATCTGGATTTTAGACCTAAAAGTCAATTTTTATTCCACCATTCCCAAGTGATAGTTTTGACAGTTTTAAATGGAGCACGCAAGGATTATCGGATTCCCTTGATGTTAAAAGATCAATTTTAGACGATCTAGGTAAAACTAAAGATTTCAGAGTTTTAAAACCCTTTCTGGTCTCTACTCTCTAACGGGCCAGCACATGAAGGCAGAAATGCCTCTTCGGCCACCTAGAGTAGATGGGTGAGACAAGACATGGCCCAGGCATAACGTTCAGGGAGTGACCAAGGTGAGATAAAAGGAGGAGCTACAATTGGTGTAGCACTAGTTGGACGGAAGCCTCAGGGTGTCATTGCAGGAAATGTGAAGGGCAGCGACCTGGTCTATGGCTCATACATTTCTATCACATGACCCTAGCCTAGGCCCTTTATATCAAATCTGAATCCCTCCCAGTTTACACCTGTGGCTCCATTTCCATGCTTGGCTATGACAGGAAGTGAGAGTTGGGGGGTGGGGTGTATGGTGTACAGCGTCATAAAAATAGAGGAAGGACATAACGTCATACAGAGCGAACCCTGATAGTGTAGCTGTCCTGCGGGGCGGGACCCCATGGTGTAAGTGACTGTAAGGAGGAAGGCCTCGGGTTACTAGGGCAATGAAGATTACTGGAAATTAAAAGTGCATTTCTTTTTCTTTTCATTGTCTCCCAGAACAGGTACAACGCAATCAGCCTCAGTGCAAGCGTCACACAGAGCACCTACAGCACAGTCAATATCAGTGCAAGCTTCACTCACATAGAGAAAGCTACCGAAGTCAGCATCAGTGCATGCGTCACACAGAGCACCTACAGCACAGTCAATATCAGTGCAAGCTTCACTCACATAGAGAAAGCTACCGAAGTCAGCATCAGTGCATGCGTCACACAGAGCACCTACAGCATAGTCAATATCAGTGCAAGCTTCACTCACATAGAGAAAGCTACCGAAGTCAGCATCAGTGCATGCGTCACACAGAGCACCTACAGCACAGTCAATATCAGTGCAAGCTTCACTCACATAGAGAAAGCTACCAAAGTCAGCATCAGTGCAAGCTTCTCTCGCATGGAACAGGTACAACGTAATTAGCCTCAGTACAAACTTCACTGGCAAACAGGTACAACGCAGACAGCATCAGTGCAAGCTTCGCTCACACAAAACAGCTACAACGCAGTCTCTTTCCCACAAAAAATGTCCGCTGCACTAGTAGAAGTGTTCCTTGGTTTTTAAAAGTGTGTGAGACTTTGGTGGCTTGTGTGGCGGAGAAACAAGTCCACTCCGTGTAATAAATATGTAAACGACAGAAGGTACACAGGGATAGTTGGCTTGGGTAGAAGATGCTGACTTATTCAGGTTTGACGCAAACTAGCACATACACAAAATGAAACTAATTAGGAGGTGCTGCACAGTTGTTATTTTTCTGACACATTTGATATGAAAGGACCGAATATCTGGCAAATCAAATTATCCCCTTTGGTATCGCTTTGTTCGCCCTGATGTGGGTCCTTTTCTCACTCTACCACTGGATTCAAGCTATCCTGGCTGATGAGGATTATGAATCCAAAACCGGTCCCAGGATGCTTATTTCTGGTCCAGTGAAGGCATGGCTTGGCAGTTCGGGCTGGACTGTTCCCATGAGGCACAGGGTCAGACTGATTTGCATATGGCCATGTCTGAACCGGGTGGCGGAGTGAGCTAAAGAATGATGATGGATTAAACCCAGGTCAGTTGACTGGGGGGTGGGGGGAGTGTTTGATTTGCTCAAGCACTCCGTCAATCATCCCCTTTAGTAAATCAAATTAGGTGGAGGTGTGTGATTGGCTGCTGGGGACAGGTCTTGCTCTGCTGTTTGCGAAGAACTCCTTTGCGGCAGGTGAGGGGCGCCGCACAGTCCCTCGTTGGTTATTTGCAGCCCAAATTCACCCTGAAACAATCACAAAAACAGAAGGCACCACTTCTCTCCTGGAGAACAGGGTTAACTGAGCCCGACCACCAATTTAGGAAAGGGTGTGCGGTGTGTAAAGGGCCTTAATAATTAGCAACGGCCCCACCTCCACACTTCACCTAACCACAGGTGCACCTGGCCCAGGTGCTACCCTTTAAAACCCTTTCAGGCGTAACTACCACCAACGGGCTGGCAGGGTGGCACGCCGAGTTAAACACTCTCTGCTGACATACTCCGTGATAGGCAGGTGGCGAAGTTAGATTACCAGCAAGATCAACTCCGCGTCTATCCGTCTCATCCTTGCTGATAGAGAACCATCGAGTAATAGTAACATCTGTTATTTACAGCGCTTAGAAGCGATATGACGTGCCAGGGTCGGACTGGCCTATAGGGAAATCTGACAGGGCCTGCAGGACTTGTCTGACAGGCAGTGCAATGAGGGGAACCTCGCCGTTCCTGGTTCCAGTCAACCCACTGGAAATGCAGAATTTCTCATGGTGTACTTTGCCGACACGGAGGCACAATTCACCAGCGCCTGCACATGGTCTGCGTTCTGTTCGGAGCAAAAACGTGCAGGAGGCGAGGGGGCTTTCTTATTTTTATTTCTAGCTGGGAATAAAACAAAGGCCTCATTTAAAGGGCCATCAGCCCTTTTTTTGGTCCAAAACCTTCCTGGCTGGAAGCCATCCGGACCCAATGCAAGGAAACAAAGACACACAGCTTGGTTCACAACTACTTTGATTTTGAATCTGTTCGACCTCCCTGTGTAAGAGATGTGCATACTTTGTAAATGTCAATTTGATCTGTGTGTATGAGTTATTACACTAACAACGATTAACAAGCATTGGCATAGCCAATAGGTCTCGCTTTTGGGACCATAAAAGTATTTAATTATGCAGCACAATTTCCTTGGTGCAACAACATCAACTGCTGCATGGCTTAACACTTTTAAAGTCCCAAAGGCGAGACCTATTTTTGTTCTTGGGGGAACAAAAGTGCCAGGAGGGTCAAGGGTGGCTGTCAGGCCGGGGGGGTGAATGGTGAGTTCCAGAGAGGTGAGGAGTGAGTGCCAGGAGCGGCAAAGGTGACTGTCAGGCCAGGGGGTGAAGGGTGAGTGCCAGGGAATGAGACGTGAGAGTCAGGAGGGTCATGGGTGTGTGCCAGGGAGGGAAAGGGTGAGTGCCGGGAAGGGGAAGTATGAGTGCCAGGGGTGGCTGCCAGGCCAGGGGGGTGAAGGGCCAGTGCCACGGAGGTGAATGTTGAGTGCCAGGTCAGGGGGATGAAGGGTGAGTGCCAGGGAGATGAAGGTTGAGTGCCTTGGAGGTGAGGCGTAAGAGTCAGGAGGGTCATGGGTGAATGCCAGGGAGGGGAAGGATGAGTGCAAGGGGCGAAAGGTAGCTGCCAGGCTAGGGGGGTGAAGGGCTAGTGCCATGGAGGTGAAGGGTGAGTGCCAAGGGGGCGAGTAGTGAATTAGTGAATGCCAGGAGGGACATGGGCGAGTGTCAATGAGGTGAAGAATATATGCCAGGGAGGGGACGTATGAGTACCAGGAGGGTCGAGGGAGAGTGTCAGGGAGGTGACAGTTGAGTATCACGGAGAGTCAATGCTGAGTGCCAGAGCGGGAGAAGGGTGAGTGCCAGGGGCGAGGAGTGACTGCCAGGCCAGAGGAGTGAAGGGTGAGTGCCAGGGAGGTGAGCAGGTGGGGTGAGGCAGAAGGTGAATGACGGAGGAGTGGGAGATGTGAGGTCGAAGGGGCGGAGAGGCTGCACACGGTGAGGATGTGAGGCTGGTGGAATGCAGGGAGGGTGGGCAGACGGTTTATGCTGATGCAGGGGTGACACTTCGAGAGGGGGGCTGAGAGGAAGAGAGTGAGAGGAGGATGGGAAGAGACACCGCAGAGTGAAAGCAGTAGTTTAATGCAGGGGGTGGGGCTGTGAGGGTGCGTCCCACAGAGGGGTGGGACTGTGAGGGTTAAAGTGATGAGAACGAGTTTAAAGCAAGCATAAACGAGACGAGCGGCCACGAGATACGCTCCGTGGTGGGGGAGGGGGAGGAGCGTTGAAGCGCACGCTTGGGAGAGAAAGCGAGAGGAAAACCACTAGACAAATGTATTCATTCAAGTCACCAGTTCCTGAAATTTAAAGGCACTCATTTACAAAACACCGGTAAACTAGCGTTCTTCGTGCTACAAGTTGTGCTACGGTGGAACTGTATTTTAATTCTACAGAACCATTGTGGATGCGAGCGCTCTCTGTGGAAAAGAACAAAACTCTCTAGCCAGTCGAGAAGGTAATGATACAAAACGATACTATAGGATAAATGAGTGATACATAAAGGCCACCAACAAAGCATAAAAACAGACAGAATTACCTACGTTTACATGTATGCCTGCTACATCTATGAACAGGATTAAAAACAAGCAGGACTGAGTTCATACTAAGAGGGAAAACACAAATTGACCTTAAAATAAGGATATCGCAGACCCTGGCGGGTACCAACGACAAAAGCAGAATATTAAAGGTGAAGTATTTCTGCATACTTGCATGCTGCACTGAGTCCACTGTTCAGGACAGAAGAACTGCTTTGGCGTCTTTCTTGTTCTTGACTCAGTGGCGTCTAAATGGGAGAGGGTCCTAGAAGGGGTCATCAACTGCAGGGACCGTTTGCTCTTCAGAAGCACCACAATGTGAAAGCAATGCAGAGACTTGTAAACATGTTGAAAACGTTGCGGCTACCACTGGCAGATATAAGTGAGGAAAGTCAAACACCTATTTCGAGCATTCATATGCTCGGATATCATCCAGTTAAGACAAAAGCACCGTATTATCATATAAATACTGACCCAATAAAGTCAGTGCACCGGCCCCAAGGGAGCGCGAGGCAGATGTGCAGAACTTTGCACTGACGTTTCTCTAGCACCCATGTGAGGCAGGGTTCGCTGATTATCTTTGTGCAGCTGCCACTATTGCCGAATCTGGCGTCACACGTCCTCTTGCATAAGCTGAAGCTACGAACCGGATCTATGTGTTTGCGATCGCAGGAGCAGTCATTCGAAAATGTATTGAAATCGAAAACACCACATCCTGGTGGCAGGCAGGGGCTTGAAGTTCACATTTGGGCTACCCCCCTTTAAACTGAGCCCTTCTGTTTGTATCGTGCAGAGAAAGTTTAAGGGGAGCAGAGTGTCTCTTTCAAAGGGCGTTAGTTATGTTGACCAAGGGTCCCGGAGTTGCCAGGAAAGCCCCGACAGATTTTGAAATAATTGGCTCATGTTGCGATTTTCAGAGAGTCCTCACTGAAAACAGAGAGAAGCATGTTTCTCTGTGTGCCAAAGCAGGACTCCTTAGCAGCTGTGGTAAACATGACGCAGTTAAAAATGACAACGGACCAGAGAGGGAGCATGTCTGCAAGGAGTTCTGCCTCCTGATTGGCTGTTTAAATAGAAACCTGTGGTGAGGAGCCGACGCGGGAATCGAAACTAGTGGTGCGCGCGCACACCAGAGGAGCGGGGCAAGGGAGCGCGAAGACGCCGAGACGAGGTAGGGGATGTGTGTGTAAGTGCCGGGGGTTCTCTGCTATGTGTGTGCGTGCGTGTGTGTATGCGGGCGTGTGTGTATGCGGGAGGGGAGGGGGTTCTGTATGTATGTATGTGTGTGTGTATGGGGGGGGCTGTATGTGTGTTGTGAAGAGCCTGCCGGAATCGGAGCGCGTGACCTGATCCTGGCAGGCTGCTGCTGCGTGCTTGCTGCTGCGTGCGCGTGACAGTCTGTTGTCCTCTCCGGCTCCCCTTGAGTCCTTGAAAGCCGGAATGATGACAATAGTCTCGCTCTGCGACTGCAGGCCTTTGGCCTGCAATCGCAGGGCGAGACCTAAAAATGGCACACTTTTTTTTCTACTCATCACAGTGTAGGGTGTCAAAGTGCCACAAAGAGACAATCAAACAAGTGTGTAAATCATTGTACATGAAATGTGCAAAAAGACTATGAGGGTTATATACGAAGTAAGAGTCGCATATTGTCCATACTTGTAGACATTATATGTTAAGTGCGCATGGTCGACAGAAACACAGAGTCAGGATTTAAAATGCAACGCAGTCGTTGTGTTTGTCTGTACGAACAAGACTTTGTTACTGCCCAAAGGGCCCACTTAGAATAACAAAAGATTGAGAAAAAACAATAAAGATTTAAACCCATGACTTGCGGTTTTCGTGCAGCACCTTGATGCCGGTGCATAGCTCACTGTGCTGTTAGGATTGAACTTTATGAGCTGGAGTAACAAAAGGATCTCTGTGTCAAAAGCAGTGACCCACTGAGCTACCCACATAAAATAAACCGCTGTGAGATGTGCTTAGCAGCAGGCACAATTAACCCCATACTACATCATTAACAAACCTAGTACTGGACACAGCACGGAGCTCCCCTGGAAATGCACTGACCTCCAAAGTTATTTTACTGTTACGATAATCCCCTGAAAAGTGCTGGCCACACAAAGACCTCTGCAGCAACAGTGCATAAAATGGGCCGTACAATCAGGTACTCGTTTCCGGCACTTCTTTAATTTGGGAGGGACTGTACTGACACCACTCCAGTGGCTTTTAATGGGAGAGTATCTGCACTTCTCAGCACTGCTCCTGTGCTTTTAATGGGAGAGTACCTGCACTTCTCAGCACTGCTCCTGTGCTTTTAATGGGAGAGTACCTGCACTTCTCAGCACTGCTCACATGCCTTAAATGGGAGAGTACCTGCACTTCTCAGCACTGCTCACAAACCTTAAATGGGAGAGTACCTGCACTTCTCAGCACTGCTCCAGTGCTCTTAATGGGAGAGTACCAGCACTTCTCAGCACTGCTCACATGCCTAAAATCGAAAAGTACCTGCACTTCTCAGCACTGCTCCAGTGATTTTAATGGGAGAGTACCTGCACTTCTCAGCACTGCTCCAGTGCTCTTAATGTGAGAGGACCAGCAGTTCTCAGCACTCCTCCAGTGCTTTTAATGCGAGAGCATTTAGACCTCTCAGAATTGCTCCAGTGCTTTTAATGGGAGTGTACCTGCACTTCCCAGCACTGCTCCCTTGCCTTTAATGGGAGTGTACCTGCACTTCTCAGCACTGCTCCCGTGTCTTTAATGGGAGTACCTGCACTTCTCAGCACTGCTCACATGCCTTAAATGGGAGAGTACCTGAACCTCTCAGCACTGCTCCAGTGCTTTTAATGGGAGAGAGTACCTGCACTTCTCCAGTGTCCTTTTAATGAGAGTGTACCTGCACTTCTCAGCACTGCTCCAGTGCTCTTAATGGGAGAGTACCGGCACTTCTCAGCACTGCTCACATGCCTAAAATCGAAGATTACCTGCACTTCTCAGCACTGCTCCAGTGCTCTTAATGTGAGAGGACCAGCAGTTCTCAGCACTGCTCCAGTGCTTTTAATGGGAGAGTACCTGCACTTCCCAGCACTGCTCCAGTGCTCTTAATGTGAGAGGACCAGCAGTTCTCAGCACTGCTCCAGTGCTCTTAATGTGAGAGGACCAGCAGTTCTCAGCACTGCTCCAGTGCTTTTAATGCGAGAGTATTTAGACCTCTCAGAATTGCTCCAGTGCTTTTAATGGGAGAGTACCTGCACTTCTCAGCACTGCTCCAGTGCTCTTAATGTGAGAGTATTTAGACCTCTCAGAATTGCTCCAGTGCTTTTAATGGGAGAGTGCCTGCACTTCTCAGCACTGCTCCAGTGCTCTTAATGTGAGAGGACCAGCAGTTCTCAGCACTGCTCCAGTGCTTTTAATGCGAGAGTATTTAGACCTCTCAGAATTGCTCCAGTGCTTTTAATGGGAGAGTACCTGCACTTCCCAGCACTGCTCCAGTGCTCTTAATGTGAGAGGACCAGCAGTTCTCAGCACTGCTCCCGTGCTTTTAATGCGAGAGTATTTAGACCTCTCAGAATTGCTCCAGTGCTTTTAATGGGAGAGTACCTGCACTTCCCAGCACTGCTCCCTTGCCTTTAATGGGAGTGTACCTGCACTTCTCAGCACTGCTCCCGTGTCTTTAATGGGAGTACCTGCACTTCTCAGCACTGCTCCAGTGCTCTTAATGGGAGAGTACCAGCACTTCTCAGCACTGCTCACATGCCTAAAATCGAAAAGTACCTGCACTTCTCAGCACTGCTCCAGTGATTTTAATGGGAGAGTACCTGCACTTCTCAGCACTGCTCCAGTGCTCTTAATGTGAGAGGACCAGCAGTTCTCAGCACTGCTCTCGTGCTTTTAATGCGAGAGTATTTAGACCTCTCAGAATTGCTCCAGTGCTTTTAATGGGAGTGTACCTGCACTTCCCAGCACTGCTCCCTTGCCTTTAATGGGAGTGTACCTGCACTTCTCAGCACTGCTCCCGTGTCTTTAATGGGAGTACCTGCACTTCTCAGCACTGCTCACATGCCTTAAATGGGAGAGTACCTGAACCTCTCAGCACTGCTCCAGTGCTTTTAATGGGAGAGAGTACCTGCACTTCTCCAGTGTCCTTTTAATGAGAGTGTACCTGCACTTCTCAGCACTGCTCCAGTGCTCTTAATGGGAGAGTACCGGCACTTCTCAGCACTGCTCACATGCCTAAAATCGAAGATTGCCTGCACTTCTCAGCACTGCTCCAGTGCTCTTAATGTGAGAGGACCAGCAGTTTTCAGCACTGCTCCAGTGCTTTTAATGCGAGAGTATTTAGACCTCTCAGAATTGCTCCAGTGCTTTTAATGGGAGAGTGCCTGCACTTCTCAGCACTGCTCCAGTGCTCTTAATGTGAGAGGACCAGCAGTTCTCAGCACTGCTCCAGTGCTTTTAATGCGAGAGTATTTAGACCTCTCAGAATTGCTCCAGTGCTTTTAATGGGAGAGTACCTGCACTTCCCAGCACTGCTCCAGTGCTCTTAATGGGAGAGTACCTGCACTTCCCAGCACTGCTCCCTTGCCTTTAATGGGAGTGTACCTGCACTTCTCAGCACTGCTCCCGTGTCTTTAATGGGAGTGCCTGCACTTCTCAGCACTGCTCCCTTGCCTTTAATGGGAGAGTACCTGCACTTCCCAGCACTGCTCCCTTGCCTTTAATGGGAGTGTACCTGCACTTCTCAGCACTGCTCCAGTGATTTTAATGGGAGAGTACCTGCACTTCTCAGCACTGCTCCAGTGCTCTTAATGTGAGAGGACCAGCAGTTCTCAGCACTGCTCCCGTGCTTTTAATGCGAGAGTATTTAGACCTCTCAGAATTGCTCCAGTGCTTTTAATGGGAGTGTACCTGCACTTCTCAGCACTGCTCCAGTGCTCTTAATGTGAGAGGACCAGCAGTTCTCAGCACTGCTCCAGTGCTTTTAATGCGAGAGCATTTAGACCTCTCAGAATTGCTCCAGTGCTCTTAATGTGAGAGGACCAGCAGTTCTCAGCACTGCTCCAGTGCTTTTAATGCGAGAGTATTTAGACCTCTCAGAATTGCTCCAGTGCTTTTAATGGGAGAGTACCTGCACTTCCCAGCACTGCTCCAGTGCTCTTAATGTGAGAGGACCAGCAGTTCTCAGCACTGCTCCAGTGCTTTTAATGGGAGAGTACCTGCACTTCCCAGCACTGCTCCAGTGCTCTTAATGGGAGAGTACCTGCACTTCCCAGCACTGCTCCCTTGCCTTTAATGGGAGTGTACCTGCACTTCTCAGCACTGCTCCCGTGTCTTTAATGGGAGTACCTGCACTTCTCAGCACTGCTCCCTTGCCTTTAATGGGAGAGTACCTGCACTTCCCAGCACTGCTCCCTTGCCTTTAATGGGAGAGTACCTGCACTTCCCAGCACTGCTCCCTTGCCTTTAATGGGAGTGTACCTGCACTTCTCAGCACTGCTCACATGCCTTAAATGGGAGAGTACCTGAACCTCTCAGCACTGCTCCAGTGCTTTTAATGGGAGAGAGTACCTGCACTTCTCCAGTGTCCTTTTAATGAGAGTGTACCTGCACTTCTCAGCACTGCTCCAGTGCTCTTAATGGGAGAGTACCGGCACTTCTCAGCACTGCTCACATGCCTAAAATCGAAGATTACCTGCACTTCTCAGCACTGCTCCAGTGCTCTTAATGTGAGAGGACCAGCAGTTCTCAGCACTGCTCCAGTGCTTTTAATGGGAGAGTGCCTGCACTTCTCAGCACTGCTCCAGTGCTCTTAATGTGAGAGGACCAGCAGTTCTCAGCACTGCTCCAGTGCTCTTAATGTGAGAGGACCAGCAGTTCTCAGCACTGCTCCAGTGCTTTTAATGCGAGAGTATTTAGACCTCTCAGAATTGCTCCAGTGCTTTTAATGGGAGAGTACCTGCACTTCTCAGCACTGCTCCAGTGCTCTTAATGTGAGAGTATTTAGACCTCTCAGAATTGCTCCAGTGCTTTTAATGGGAGAGTACCTGCACTTCTCAGCACTGCTCCAGTGCTCTTAATGTGAGAGTATTTAGACCTCTCAGAATTGCTCCAGTGCTTTTAATGGGAGAGTGCCTGCACTTCTCAGCACTGCTCCAGTGCTCTTAATGTGAGAGGACCAGCAGTTCTCAGCACTGCTCCCGTGCTTTTAATGCGAGAGTATTTAGACCTCTCAGAATTGCTCCAGTGCTTTTAATGGGAGAGTGCCTGCACTTCTCAGCACTGCTCCAGTGCTTTTAATGCGAGAGTATTTAGACCTCTCAGAATTGCTCCAGTGCTTTTAATGGGAGAGTACCTGCACTTCTCAGCACTGCTCCAGTGCTTTTAATGAGAGAGTACCTGCACTTCTCAGCACTGCTCCCGTGCCTTTAATGGGAGAGTACCTGCACTTCTCAGCACTTCCTCAGTGCTTTTAATGAGAGAGTACCTGCACTTCTCAGCACTGCTCCCGTGCCTTTAATGGGAGAGAGCACTTGCACTTCTCAGCAGCAAAAAGCTTTACTGTGACACGGAGTCCCTGCACTTCTATGTTTCCATTTCAAGTACTGTGCAGTGCAACGAGTAAGATATTCTTACTGCCGCCTCTTCATGATAAATGAGGCCAGATTTGCTCTCGCATCGTGTCCTTGGAGGCAACGTTTGTGGCCGATTAAAACAAACACTAATAACTGTGTGAATTGACCGTCGGACTCCACTTTCCATGACCCCACCCCTCGTGAGCTCCAGTCTATGGGTTCTTAGAGGGCTTTAATCTGGATGCTGCACTGTTCTCGGGTCTCCTGGGCCGGTTTGTACTGTAGATTTCCCCTTAAAGTGCCACTCATAACGTCGGTAGCCAGCACAAACGCATGCAGCCTACCACCCCTTGCAACACACCAATGCAGCGTGACTTTGCAACTTCAAAACTGTCAGCATTCACAGAATGATGGGGACTTTATATCTGTCCAATTTGCTAATGGGGGCACTTTTTCCTTGGCTTACTTTTTGTCCCTGCTCGACCTGTGAAGTGCTGCAAAAACCAAGCAGTTGTTTATGAAGTGCCTGTCAATAGCATTTCCAGTCACCGGGGGGCCGCTATCCACCAATAACGGCCCCGGGCTCTGGCCACGCCCCCGAGGCAGGCAGGGCGGGGCTCCCGAGGGTGGCACAGATTGTCTTTCCCTGATTGCACGTGCGGTGTTTACTCTGGGAGTTTATCGCCTGGAGGCCTGTTTATCATCTACTGACGGTAACCGACTGCAATCTGCAGATATGCGAGTGGGGCAAAGGTCACGCCGTGTGGGCGCGCGGCGACCTTTGGATCCGGAAGTGATCGCCAATCCCGCCTGCTCCTTCCTGAAAGAGAGCACTGGGACCTCATTCTGGTGTTATTATCATGGTGTCTTCAGCGCGCCCTGCGCACGACCTCTTGGCGCTACAACGGGCTCTGTGCTAAACAAGGATTCCGGATTTCAAATCAATGCAGCTCACTCACTGCAAACTCTCAGAACACACCTCTTCAACTTTAACTGTATATATATATATATATATATATATATATATATATATATATATATATCAGCTTGGGCAGTATATTTTGTTTATATTCCAATACTTGTAGTCAGACTTTTAAAGTGAGAAAAACAGACCTGAAGTACAAAAAAATACAGAAGACAACAGCCCTGGCTGAAATATTCCATGATAAGAAAGGAAGTCTGCAATGTTTACAGGGAAAATGTGATATGTGGGAACAGAAAGACGCTGTGGCAAACACTGTAAACATATTAAAGAACGAAGTAGCACTTTAACACGTTAAAGTACATGGCAGAACTATTCTCACGCGATGGAGGGTCGGATCACAGAGGAAACTCGGGCAGTAATGGGGATGGCCAGTCCGCCCGGCAGACCGCGTGAAGCGGGCAGTAAAGGGTTACGCATGCGCACAGAGGCAATGGGACATCCTTCTCACACACAGGAACCAGGCACTTGTAGCCAGCAGAAAGGAGGCAGCAACAGGATAGGGCAAACCGCAAAGCGCCAGCAGGAACCAGGGCAGTAACAGAATAGGCCTAGCCGCAGAGCGCCAGAAGGAACCAGGCAGTAACAGAATAGGCCTAGCCGCAGAGCGCCAGCAGGAACCAGGCAGTAACAGAAAAGGCCTAGCCGCAGAGCGCCAGCAGGAACCAGGCAGTAACAGAATAGGCCTAGCCGCAGTGCGCCAGCAGGAACCAGGCAGTAATGGAATAGGCCTCGCCGCAGAGCGCCAGCAGGAACCAGGCAGTAACGGAATAGGCCTAGCCGCAGAGCGCCAGCAGGAACCAGGCAGTAACAGAAAAGGCCTAGCCGCAGAGCACCAGCAGGAACCAGGCAGTAACAGAATAGGCCTAGCCGCAGAGCACCAGCAGCAACCAGGCAGTAACAGAATAGGCCTAGCTGCAGAGCGCCAGCAGGAACCAGGCAGTAACATAATAGGCCTAGCCGCAGAGCACCAGCAGGAACCAGGCAGTAACAGAATAGGCATAGCTGCAGAGCGCCAGCAGGAACCAGGCAGTAACAGAATAGGCCTAGCCGCAGAGCGCCAGCAGGAACCAGGCAGTAACAGAATAGGCCTAGCCGCAGAGCGCCAGCAGGAACCAGGCAGTAACAGAATAGGCCTAGCCGCAGAGCGCCAGCAGGAACCAGGCAGTAACAGAATAGGCCTAGCCGCAGAGCGCCAGCAGGAACCAGGCAGTAACGGAATAGGCCTAGCCGCAGAGCGCCAGCAGGAACCAGGCAGTAACAGAATAGGCCTAGCCGCAGAGCGCCAGCAGGAACCCGCCTCTAACAGGATAGGCCTAACCACAAAGCGCCAGCAGGAACCAGGCAGTAACAGAATAGGCCTAGCCGCAGAGCGCCAGCAGGAACCCGCCTCTAACAGGATAGGCCTAACCACAAAGCGCCAGCAGGAACCAGGCAGTAACGGAATAGGCCTAGCCACAGAGTGCCAGCAGGAACCCGGCAGTAACGGAATAGGCCTAACCACAGAGTGCCAGCAGGAACCCGGCAGTAACGGAATAGGCCTAACCACAGAGTGCCAGCAGGAACCCGGCAGTAACGGAATAGGCCTAGCCACAGAGCGCCAGCAGGAACCAGGCAGTGAAAAGATAGGCCTAACCGGGGAGCACCAGCAGGAACCAGGCAGTAACAGGATAGGCCTAACCACGTGCGCCAGCGGGAACTAGGCATTAACGGAATAGGCCTCATCACAGAGTGCCAGCAGGAACCAGACAGTGGTAAAGGGACAAACCCGCTCTAACCGTGCAGTCCACAAGAACAGGGTGTTAATAACAAGCATTAAAAATGCAATAGGTCTCGCCCTTAATTAAGTTAAAGCCATTTGCTTTGCTATACAATACCATTAGCAAAGCAAATGGCTTTAACTAAATAAAAGGCGAGACCTATTGCATTTTCAATGCTTGTTTTTTAAGGATTGAGCAATGAAAGTGATGCGAGTCAAATGTATAGTTTTTTAGGACGTGTATTGGGTATTTATTTTGTGACGTGCCAATCCGGCCCCAGAGAGCAGCTGGTGATGCCTTTTTTGGGGAATGAGTGCACATTTGAAAAGTTGCACCCAGGTTTACATGCGCTGCCGTGCTATACTGATGGCAGATTGCTATATGGTCTAACCGTAACTATATACAAAAAAAAGCAGGAGGCAGATAAAACAAATACCTGCCGGGCCGCCGCGCTGCCTGCGACGACCCGGAAGCGGTTGGGAAGCTGGCCAATCACAGCGCGGCCCCGCCCCATCGCGGCGAGAGGGAGAGAGAGCTGCCCGAGGAGCATAGAAGGCTCTGCATTGAGTCCCGGTCCCGAGATGGGGGACCGGGTGAAGAGCGGGCGGGCGCATGGGGAAGGCGGGGCTCTCATGTGGTGAGAGAGCCCCGCAAAGCGCTACCGCCGCCCGAGATGCAGATCCGCCGCCGAGCACCGCCAGAACAGGTGAGTGTGTTGAGTGAGAGGAGGGGTGAGTGGGGGTGGGGTGTACGCGTGTGTGTGTGTCTGTTTGAGTGTGTTTGTGTCTGTCTGTGTGCGCGTGTTTCTGTTTAAGGGGGGGTGCGTGTGTGTATATGCAGTGTGTGTATGGCTTTCTTTGTGCGCATGCGTGAGTGACGACGTGCGCGCTCACGAGGTACAATCTCGAAGAAAAAGCGCGTGGAAGATTGCTGTCCTCATTCCCCCAGAAGTAACAACATAAGTCGTCTCGCCCTAGACAGCAAAGCTTCGCTTTGCTTTCGTCTAGGCGAGACCTAAAAAGGCCTGCATGCACAGTGCCAGATGAGACCGGCAGTAACGGAGGTCGGCCCGCTGTAACCATGCAGACAGCAAGAATCGAGTGCTAAAGGGCAGGCCCGCTGTAACTGTGCAGACCACATGAACCGAGCACTAAAGGGGCAGGCCCGCTCTAACCGTGCAGACCACACGAACCTAGCACTAAAGGGGCAGGCCCGCTCTAACCGTGAAGACCACACAAACTGAGCACTAAAGGGGCAGGCCCGCTCTAACCGCGCAGACCACATGAACCGAGCACTAAAGGGGCAGGCCCGCTCTAACCGTGCAGACCACACGAACCGAGCACTAAAGGGGCAGGCCCGCTCTAACCGTGCAGACCACACGAACCGAGCACTAAAGGGGCAGGCCCGCTCTAACCGCGCAGACCACATGAACCGAGCACTAAAGGGGCAGGCCCGCTCTAACCGTGCAGACCACACGAACCGAGCACTAAAGGGGCAGGCCCGCTCTAACCGTGCAGACCACACGAACCGAGCACTAAAGGGGCAGGCCCCCTCTAACCGTGCAGACCCCAAGAACCCCCGAGACTCAAATGTAAAAAGAATCGAGTGCTAAAGGGCAGGCCCGCTGTAACTGTGCAGACCACATGAACCGAGCACTAAAGGGGCAGGCCCGCTCTAACCGTGCAGACCACACGAACCTAGCACTAAAGGGGCAGGCCCGCTCTAACCGTGAAGACCACACAAACTGAGCACTAAAGGGGCAGGCCCGCTCTAACCGCGCAGACCACATGAACCGAGCACTAAAGGGGCAGGCCCGCTCTAACCGTGCAGACCACACGAACCGAGCACTAAAGGGGCAGGCCCGCTCGAATCGAGTGCTAAAGGGCAGGCCCGCTGTAACTGTGCAGACCACATGAACCGAGCACTAAAGGGGCAGGCCCGCTCTAACCGTGCAGACCACACGAACCGAGCACTAAAGGGGCAGGCCCGCTCTAACCGCGCAGACCACATGAACCGAGCACTAAAGGGGCAGGCCCGCTCTAACCGTGCAGACCACACGAACCGAGCACTAAAGGGGCAGGCCCGCTCTAACCGTGCAGACCACACGAACCGAGCACTAAAGGTGCAGGCCCCCTCTAACCGTGCAGACCCCAAGAACCCCCGAGACTCAAATGTAAAAAGACACAATCACGTGCTTTCTCTGGTAATGCCCCTACGATCTGGAACTCTCTCCCCAAAGATCTTCGCTGCAACCCCTCCTACCCTCTCTTCAAAAAAAGACTCAAGGTGCTTCTTCTCAACAAATATTGGGGTACCTAACATCTCTATAATGATGTAGTCCTCGGTTTTTTTTCTCCTCAACCCACCCCTTCTCTCTCTTTCCTTTTCTCCCCCTCTCCCTCTCCCCCTCTCTCTCTCCTCTCTTTCATCCGTCCCTTTCTCCCTCATTCATACCTAATTACTCTCTATCCTCAATTCCCTCGTCTAACTGTAAGACAGTTTCCCATGCGAGGTGTTATTCACTTTGTAATTTTGTTTAATTTTTTTGCCTCATGATGTTTATCTGTCTGTAGAGCGCTCTGATACTCCTGGGTCCAGTAGCGCTATATAAAACCTTTGAAATAAATAAAAATAAATAAACTGGGCGGTAAAGGCACAAGTCCACTCTAACCGTACAGACCACAAGAACCGCGTGGTTAGGGACAAGCCGGATTAACCGTGCAGACCACAAGAACTGAGTAGTAAAGGGACAGTGCCCTTTTTTCCCCTGTCTGGCACCCTGTAGCTGGGAGGCGTCTTGCGGCAGCAGGCTGTTGTCGCCCGGTTCCAACCCATCTTCCAAAGGGCCACTTCTTTAGGGTTGGCTCGGGCATGGCTTTTTTAAGGGTCTCAGCTTACAAGTTGGCACAGGCTCTATTGGCATTGGGAAGCGGCGAGTTCATCCTGTGAAAAATCCACAGGAGCCCTAGGGAACAGAATGAGAGCAACTGAACGAGGACAAGAGAAAGAATAACAGAAAGAGACAGAGAAGAGAAAATTAACATAGAGAGAACAGGAGACAATGAGAACGAGAGAGTGGGATTGAGTAAAAGGACGAGAAATAGTGAGAGAACAATAAGCGAGAATAGATTGCTAGAATGAGAGTAAAAGAGGTAAAGAGAAAACGATCAAGAGATAACAAGAGAATGAGAGAGAACAATAGAATGAGAGGGAGCAGGAGAAACAGAATAATAGAGCACTAAAGAGAGTAAGAACCAGAAAGACAGAACAAGAGCAAACATCGAGAATGAAAAAAGATTAAAGAGACTGAACCTAAAGACTTAACGAGAACAAAGATACAGACTTCAGGAGCAAGAGAACGAGAAAGAGAGACAGAAAAGATCAAGAGGAGCAAAAGAAACATAGCACAGGAGCGAGTGATAGAGAACAAGTAATACGAGAGAAAATAAGAAAGAGACAGAACAACAGAGATCGAGAACAGCAGAGAAAGAAAAGAACAAAAACAGATCAAACAAAACAAAAGAGAACAGGGGAGGAAGGGAGAGGGAGAGAGAGAAAAAAATAGGATACAGAGGAAATGGAGTGCAAATGTGACCTAGCCCCTTGGGGCTGAAAGAGCGATGTGTAAGTGTAGGGAGCACCGCACAAATTCATAAAAACATGAGGCAAATAGAAAAAGTTTCATGGGTTTTATGAAAACTTGGCAACTTGGGGAGTGCTGGACTGGTGCCGTCTCAGTGTAGGAGGGGGGATTAGTGAAATTAAGTAGGCCTGGGTGGTAAATTCCGTTCCGCTTGCAAAATTTCCAGAATTTGGGTAATTTTGCGTGCCGCGGAGAAAGCAGAATTGCCAAAAATTCCTCGATCCGCGGTTTTGCAGAATTTTTTGCTTGATTGCACTTTCAAAATGTGTGTTCTCGAGATATTTCTCCCCGAGCATGCAAACAGCGTTCGCAAACAGGAGAAAGCATCGCGAACGGGCGGAACAAGCAACTCCGCGTGTTCGTGGTACTTTTGCGTGCTCATGGAGATATTTTACCATTTCGCGGAGCTTTGCGTTGCGCTACTACTTAAATTCTGCCCACCACTGAAATTAAGGCCAGTGATGTTTATTCAACAGGCCTGACCCAGTAGAATTCCATTTACATCATGAAAAGAATCCAGTTGACTTCAGGGAACTATGCTCCACTCCTGGTCATGCTAACAATAATCTTTCTTTTCAGAAACTGAAAATCATGTGTTTAATTTGTAAAGCAATAAGTGCCGGGCCCAAAGTTTTGCTCAGCTGCCCGTAGCAGGCGGTCTGGAAGGTTGGGGTGCCGAAGATGTGTGTCCAGTGCATAGTACGCCATAGAACTTGGGATGCCCCACACCTAGGAGCAATGGTGCCGCCCAAAGCCCGCCCGCGGGTCTTCATGAGGCAAGCCATGGCGGTTCAGGCTGGTCCGTTCCTATTGGACCAGGAGCAAGTCTGATTTGCATATGATTGTTCTCTGTCTGGAGTGGCAAAGTGCACCCAAAAACGATGGAATAGAATGCAGCCTGGCTAATTACCAGTCACTGAGAAAAAAGTTTAGCACTCCACCTACCACTTTCTTATTTTCCCACGTACACTCACCTCTTGAATGTACATGAATCCTTCTTATTGAATTGTCTGCTATATAAATAATTGTTAATGTTTTACTACTTTGCTGCCTTTCGACTAGGTTTGTGCAATAGGAATACCCTACGCATGCGATCTAGAATCACCGACCAGAAACAGTTGCAGGGCTAAGGCTGGTGGTGAGGCAGGGGCTGGGAATGCAAAACTGCCCTGGTAAATATTTTAATACCATCTACAAAAATCGCAAATACCACACACAAGTTGCATTGAGTGAGTGTTGGGATGCAGCCCAACCCGCTCCAGCGGAACATTTTGGAAAAAATGGAGGCAAAAACTATATTGTAGAGCACGGCTTTAGATATATAGTTGCTATTGGAACCAACTCCCCAGCCACCTCCAGACTATCTACTATCCTGAAAGCTCCTTAAAACTGAGCTTTTTTTAAAACCATTTCCCTCCCTAACTGCAGCACCTCCGTAGCCCGGAGATACCCCTTTGGGGGTGATTCGGGCGCCTTACAAGTCAAATAAATAAATAAATGAATAAATAAATATGCCAGCATCCAGAATGTTTCAGTATGTAATCAACTGTGCATAGGCCAGCATCCACTATGGGACAGTACGTAATTGACTGTACTTATGCCAGCCTTCATGGTGCCCCATTATCAGGGCCACTGGAATGATGCGATTCTGAGATCACTATGATTTTTGCACAGTTATGGATTTGCCACATAATCCAACATCTGCGGGATAATCTGCAGATTTGCATCTTTCAGTTGTTAATTGCTGTACTTGGGTGTCATACTGGTACTAACTAAGGTGAACACTTTTTCCTCAGACACTGTTACCAGGTGTAAAAATGACAAAATAATGAAGAAATACTATTACAAAATGTGCCGCGTTGTGCCACATTATTTGGCTTTTCTTGCCGCACAATTCAGTCAACCTTGCCACATAATTTCTCCCTCTTCTGCTGCATAATTCCAGTGCCCCTGCCCATTATGTAAGTTAACAGAGCGAGTCAGGTGTCTGTGACCCCAGTATTTGATGAAGCATCTTTGGGACAGTGTCTGCAATGTCCCAGTATGTAGGATACTGTCCCCAGGTCAGTGTTTACAAATGCCCCACCCTCAGAGGACCTGTAGTCCCCACCTTGTGCCCACAGTGGCCCCTGTGACCCCTCTTGTGCAAGTGATGTTGCCCTGCTCTTCACAGGGCAGGTGAATGCCAGTAGACACTCTCCACAGGACACAGCACTATCTCACAGGCTTGCCTCTGAGACCACGCGGCTGACTCCATAGACAGGATGGGATTCAGGATGATGTAACATAACGTGTGTTTAACCCCTCCCATGCTCGTGACGGAACGGTTCCGTCACGAGCCTTGGGTGGGCTGTGCTGGTGATGGAACGGTTCTGTCACGGCCCGCTCGCCGCGCCTGCGCGGCGCGAATTCCACGCCTGCGCTGACGTTCTAATGGGCGGGCGGGTCCGTGACGGAACCGTTCTGTCACAAGCACAGCTCACTTTAGGGCCGTGACGAAGCTGTTCCATCACGAGCACGGGACCGCCGCGCGGCCCCGCCTCCCCCTTAGCGCTGCGGCAGAATAGCCGCCGCAGCGAAGGGGTTAAAGCGCACGTTCATTCAGAAGGGTTTCTTGGCGCTGAAGAACAGATGTTTATTGTTACCCAACTCTATGGTACTCATCTTAGTTTGTGTGCTGATATGAAGCTTTTAAATAGTCCTGGGCGAACTTTGGATTACTCTGATGAAATGTCCAAATTTTGTGTTACACAAAATTCCTTAAAATTCTGCACTACACTATATCATGTCACTTGTGCTTTTTCCAAACATAAACAGTCGCGGACGGCATTGACTCGTGGGTGTGGGGTTGGGATGTCGTGCAAGGGAGGTTGGGTAAATTAAAATTTAAAAAAAATAAAAAGTTAACTTACCTTCGCCGGCCCGGTCCTGCGTCATCTCTCCTGTCTCCGGCAGGAACAGGAAGCAGGCAGCCTCCCTCCCCTAAGCCAATCACAACACTGCAATGACAGTGTTGTGATTGGTAGGGACACCGACCAGCCAGGAGCCTCCGGGGAGGCCATTTTCTACATGGAGAAAAGGCAGAGTGCGCATGACTGGTTTGGTGGGCCCTAGAGGACCGACCAAACAGTCAGTGCCCTCAGCAGTGGGCAAGCCACTCCTCCCCTGCCCTACAGCAGCCCCGCCCACCCCCAACCAAACACTTCTTCCATTTTATGTTCCTGCTTCTAGCACTGCGAGAAAGCAGAGGGGCGACGCTCCTCCGCCCTAGTGGCGAGCCGCCCCTGAGTCTCGAACAAAAAGTCTCTCGAGCTGCCAGCATGAGACTCTTGCAGAGAAAATGTCTTGCTGTGTGAAGTCGTTTTTAAATGTTACCAGAAGACAAACACGGTATGTTTGACTACACGTTTTTTCCAGGTTTCATTTCGTTCAGTTGCCATAGAAATAACACAGCTTTGCAAACTGCAAAACATTAATAGAAACAAGAAGCCACTGGACTTTTCTGGTGCCTGTATATACTAAAGACACGGGTGGGCCATGTTTAGTTACTTTCTGCAGAACGTTCTCTCCTGCCACAGAAGTGAAAGTGGAGGGCTTTGAAGCTTGTCTCTGCTGTTCCTCTAACAAAGAGTCCTGATTGCAGATAGAATGTTGGGGCTTTGCTTCTCTTGATTGAAGAGAACAGTGATTAGAGCGAAGGCAATGGTGAAGACGGGGAGAATGCTGTGGCGTTTTATTACTCACAGACATTGGGCCAGACGCATCAAGCATCCATTTTGCGATTCCTTATTAGCGAAAAATAAGGAATCGCTAATAAGGAATAGCAAAATGGAATGCATCAAGCAATCACTACAGAAATAGCGATTCCTTAGAATTCCTTAATTGCGACTCACAAATTGCGACTCGCAATTAATGAATACCTCCCCATTTATTCCTATGGGCCTAGAGGCCCATAGGAATGAATGGGAAGACAATCTCAATTTGCGAATCGCAGTTAGCGATTCGCAAATTGAGATTGCGAGTTCAAGGGTGCAGGGCTGTCCAAAGGATACCCTGTTGCACCCCTGATTTTGATCTGTGCACATATGTTGCGCACACACATGCCCTTAGGGCATGTGTGTGCGCAACATGAAACTTTGAAATATGCACAAAAGTGCATTTTTCAAAGTTTTTGCAAATTACCATGAAGTTGTACTTCGTGGTAATTTGCGTGCCTTATTAGTGAATTCGCTATTTTTGAAACTTTCATGCATTGCATTTAAGGAATCTCAATTTGAGATTCCTCAAATGCAAACAATCGCAATTTAGCGAATTCTCTATTTGCGATTTTTGCATTTGGGATGATGCATCCCAAATGCAAAAATACCGGTCGCAAAGGGGCAGATTCTGAGAATCAGCCCCTTTGCGACCGGTTTTTAGCTTGATGCATTTGGCTAAGGAGATGGTGGGAAGGAAACAGGAATGGGGAACTCTCGTTCTAGACCTCGCATGAAACAAAATTCGAAATACACTGGAATGGAATCATTTGCAGTAAACATGGAGAGTTGTTCTAAGACATTATATACACCCTGTGGATTACGGGTTTTGATTTTAAAGCCCCTGATTTTTGTGCAAGAATGTATTTCATGTTGGCAGTGGAGCAGGGAAGTCGAGTGGGTGGGTCATGCCTCCTCAACAACAGAGGTAACAGGCAATTTTGCACGCCAGGGAGTTTTATCAGGCGTAGAAGCTTGACAAAAGAGGGCCTTGCTTAGACCCTAGCAGACAGGAGACCTTGTGCCAACGTGGCGAATATCCTGCACACTATAATAGGGCGGACGGGCAAAGTTATTGCACCAGATCACAGTGGACGGGCAAAGTTATTGCACCAGATCACAGTGGACGGGCAAAGTTATTGCACCAGATCATAGTGGACGGGCAAAGTTATTACACCAGATCACAGCAGACAGGCAAAGGTATTGCACCAGATCACAGACGACGGGCAAAGTTACTGCACAAGATCACAGTGGACGGGCAAAGTTATTGCACCAGATCACAGTGGACGGGCAAAGTAACTGCACCAGATCACAGAGGACGGGCAAAGTTATTGCACCCGATCACAGTGGATGGGCAAAGTTATTGCACCAGATCATAGTGAACGTGCAAAGTTATTGCACCCGATCATAGTGAACGTGCAAAGTTATTGCCCCAGATCACAGTGGACGGGCAAAGTAATTGCTTCAGATCACAGTGGACGGGCAAATTAATTGCACCAGATCACAGTGGAAGGGCAAGTTTATTGCATCAGATCACAGTGGACGGGCAAAGTTATTGCACCAGATCGCAATGGATGGGCAAAGTTATTGCACCAGATCACAAAGGACGGGCAAAGTTATTGCATCAGATCACAGCAGACAGGCAAAGTTATTGCACCAGATCACAGCAGAGGGGCAAAGTTATTGCACCAGATCACAAAGGATGGGCAAAGCTGTTGCACCAGATCACAGCGGATGGTCAAAATTATTGCACCAGATCACAGCGGAGGGGCAAAGTTATTGCACCAGATCATAGTGGACGGGCAAAGTTATTGCACCAGATCATAGTGGATGGGCAAATTAACTGCACCAGATCACAGAGGACGGGCAAAGTTATTGCACCCGATCACAGTGGACGGGCAAAGTTATTGCACCAGATCACAGCGGAGGGGCAAAGTTATTGCACCAGATCACAGCGGAGGGGCAAAGTTATTGCACCAGATCACAAAGGATGGGCAAAGCTGTTGCACCAGATCACAGCGGACGGGCAAAGTTATTGCACCAGATCACAGCGGACGGGCAAATTTATTGCACCAGATCACAAAGGAGGGGCAAAGCTGTTGCACCAGATCACAGCGGACGGGCAAAGTTATCGCACCAGATCGCAGCGGACGCGCAAAGTTAATGCACCAGATCACAGCGGAAGGTCAACGTTATTGCACCAGATCACAAAGGATGGGCAAAGCTATTGCACCAGATCACAGTGGATGGGCAAAGTTAATGCCCCAGATCACAGCGGAAGGTCAACGTTATTGCACCAGATCACAAAGGATGGGCAAAGCTATTGCACCAGATCACAGTGGACGGGCAAAGTTATTGCACCAGATCACAGTGGACGGGCAAAGTTATCGCACCAGATCACAGCGGATGGGCAAAGTTATTGCACCAGATCACAATGGATGGGCAAAGTTACTGCGCCAGATCACGGCGGACGGGCAAAGTTATCGCACCAGATCACGGCGGATGGGCAAAGTTATCGCACCAGATCACGGCGGACGGGCAAAGTTATCGCACCAGATCACAGCGGATGGGCAAAGTTACTGCAGCAGATCACAGCGGATCAGCAAAGTTATTGCACCAGATCACAATGGATGGGCAAAGTTACTGCGTCAGATCACAGTGGACGGGCAAAGTTAATGCACCAGATCACAGTAGACAGGCAAAATTATTGCACCAGAAACTGTATGTGTTTCAGGGCGCCTTGAGGCCCCGTCAAGAGTATGAAGCGCTATAGACATTCTACAACACTATGTGGAAACGTAAAACATGATGCGATTGAAATGACAGTCTTCGGGTGCTCCTGTTTGGGGTCCAGGAGTGCTGCGCGCCTTTATGCGCTTCTGCCCGCTCTTGGGGTGACATCGCGCTGTAAAATGCAGCGCGTTGCGCAGCTCATCCGGTGAGTACGTCTTCTCTGCTGTAGCTTCACAGCGCTAGCGCCATGTCTCCTAGCCTAGCGCCTAGGATGCCAGGGGGCACTGGTTGAGCAGTGACTGAACACTGACGCTGGCAGAAGCAGACACGAAATCTGAATAACAAACGCTGAGTAGTTGCTCAAGCAACCAGTCGTTCAAACACCCTTCGACACAGGCAGTTTGCTGAACTTCAAGTCCTCGCAATTTTGGCTGAAAAGAGGAACCGAAGGCTGCACGAGATAAAGTGATTAGCTCAGGATCACACACTGCGGGAATGCGTGGAAGCCGAGATTAGAAGCTGAGCTTCCTGGTTCAGCAGTTGAAGACGCCCCATCTGGACAGCGTCTCCTCGACTGCCCCTGCACTCCTGGAACAACAGTGGCTTCAGACACACACCAGCGCCGCTCTCTGCTCGGTCAGCGCCCGAGAGCTTCACTGTTTGCCGGGCGCCAGCGAGTGAACTGAGCAGAGCGCTTCGCCTCGGCTCTCACCTCTGCTCTGGAGCCCTGGGTCCTTCCCCTGAGCTCCTGGCCCGGTCTGAGGTGATCACTCTATCCTTCCGTGCAGGGCTTGGTGTGAGAGTTGTGCCTTGTAAGGCACCGCCGCAAGCAGCAGTTATAGGTTCTGGTGTGAGAGTTGTGCCGTGTAAGGCACCGCCGCAAGTAGCAGTTATCGGTTCTGGGGTGAGAGTTGAGCTGTGTAAGGCACCGCCGCAAGTAGCAGTTATCGGTTCTGGTGTGAGAGTTGTGCTCTGTAAGGCACCGCCGCAAGTAGCAGTTATCGGTTCTGGGGTGAGAGTTGAGCCGTGTAAGGAACCGCCGCAAGTAGCAGTTACCAGTTCTGGGGTGAGAGCTGTGCCGTGTAAGGCACCGCTACAAGTAGCAGTTATCGGTTCTAGTGTGAGAGTTGTGCTGTGTAAGGCACCGCTGCAAGTAGCAGTTATCGGTTCTGGTGTGAGAGTTGTGCCGTGTAAGGCACCGCCACAAGTAGTAGTTATCGGTTCTAGTGTGAGAGTTGTGCCGTGTAAGGCACCGCCGCAAGTAGCAGTTATCGGTTCTGGGGTGAGAGTTGAGCTGTGTAAGGCACCGCCGCAAGTAGCAGTTATCGGTTCTGGTGTGAGAGTTGTGCTCTGTAAGGCACCGCCGCAAGTAGCAGTTATCGGTTCTGGTGTGAGAGTTGTGCCGTGTAAGGCACCGCCGCAAGTAGCAGTTATCGGTTCTGGTGTGAAAGTTGTGTCGTGTAAGGCACCGCCACAAGTAGTAGTTATCGGTTTCAGTGTGAGAGTTGAGCCGTGTAAGGCACCGCCACAAGTAGCAGTCATCGGTTCTGGTGTGAGAGTTGTGCTGTGTAAGGCACCGCCACAAGTAGCAGTCATCGGTTCTGGTGTGAGAGTTGTGCCTTGTAAGGCACCGCCGCAAGTAGCAGTTATCGGTTCTGGTTTGAGAGTTGTGCCGTGTAAGGCACCGCCACAAGTAGTAGTTATCGTTTCTAGTGTGAGAGTTGTGCCGTGTAAGGCACCGCCACAAGTAGCAGTCATCGGTTCTGGTGTGAGAGTTGTGCCGTGTAAGGCACCGCCACAAGTAGTAGTTATCGGTTCTGGTGTGAGAGTTGTGCCGTGTAAGGCACCGCCACAAGTAGCAATCATCGGTTCTTGTGTGAGAGTTGTGCTGTGTAAGGCACCGCCACAAGTAACAGTTATCGGTTCTGGTGTGAGAGTTGTGCTGTGTAAGGCACCGCTGCAAGTAGCAGTTATCGGTTCTAGTGTGAGAGTTGTGCTGTGTAAGGCATGGCTGCAAGTAGCAGTTATCGGTTCTGGTGTGAGAGTTGTGCCGTGTAAGGCACCGCCGCAAGTAGCAGTTATCAGTTCTGGGGTGAGAGCTGAGCCGTGTAAGGCACTGCTGCAAGTAGTAGTTATCGGTTCTGGTGTGAGAGCTGAGCCGCGTAAGGCACCGCCACAAGTAGCAGTTATCGGTTCTGGTGTGAGAGTTGTGCTGTGTAAGGCACCACTGCAAGTAGTAGTTATCGGTTCTGGTGTGAGAGCTGAGCCGCGTAAGGCACCGCCACAAGTAGCAGTTATCGGTTCTGGTGGGAGAGTTGTGCTGTATAAGGCACCGCTGCAAGTAGCAGTCATCGGTTCTGGTGTGAGAGTTGTGCTGTGTAAGGCACCGCCACAAGTAGCAGTTATCGATTCTGGTGTGAGAGCTGAGCCACGTAAGGCACCGACGCAAGTAGTAGTTATCGGTTCTGGTGTGAGAGCTGAGCCGCGTAAGGCACCGCCACAAGTAGCAGTTATCGGTTCTGGTGTGAGAGTTGAGCTGTGTAAGGCACCGCTGCAAGTAGCAGTCATCGGTTCTGGTGTGAGAGTTGTGCTGTGTAAGGCACCGCCACAAGTAGTAGTTATCGGTTCTAGTGTGAGAGTTGTGCTGTGTAGGGCACCGCTGCAAGTAGCAGTTATCGGTTCTGGTGTGAGAGCTGAGCCGCGTAAGGCAGCGCCGCAAGTAGCAGTTATCGGTTCTGGTGTGAGAGTTGTGCTGTGTAAGGCACCGCCGCAAGTAGCAGTTATCGGTTCTGGTGTGAGAGTTGTGCTGTGTAAGGCACCGCTGCAAGTAGCAGTCATCGGTTCTGGTGTGAGAGTTGTGCCGTGTAAGGCACCGCCACAAGTAGCAGTCATCGGTTCTGGTGTGAGAGTTGTGCCGTGTAAGGCACCGCCACAAGTAGCAGTCATCGGTTCTGGTGTGAGAGTTGTGCTGTGTAAGGCACCGCCACAAGTAGCAGTTATCGGTTCTAGTGTGAGAGTTGTGCTGTGTAAGGCACCGCTGCAAGTAGCAGTCATCGGTTCTGGTGTAAGAGTTGTGCCGTGTAAGGCACCGCCACAAGTAGCAGTTATCGGTTCTGGTGTGAGAGTTGTGCCGTGTAAGGCACCGCCACAAGTAGTAGTTATCGGTTCTGGTGTGAGAGTTGTGCTGTGTAAGGCACCGCTGCAAGTAGCAGTTATCGGTTCTAGTGTGAGAGTTGTGCTGTGTAAGGCACCGCTGCAAGTAGCAGTTATCGGTTCTGGTGTGAGAGTTGTGCCGTGTAAGGCACCACCGCAAGTAGCAGTTATCAGTTCTGGGGTGAGAACTGAGCCGTGTAAGGCACTGCTGCAAGTAGTAGTTATCGGTTCTGGTGTGAGAGCTGAGCCGCGTAAGGCACCGCCACAAGTAGCAATTATCGGTTCTGGTGTGAGAGTTGTGCTGTATAAGGCACCGCTGCAAGTAGTAGTTATCGGTTCTGGTGTGAGAGCTGAGCCGCGTAAGGCACCGCCACAAGTAGCAGTTATCGGTTCTGGTGTGAGAGTTGTGCTGTATAAGGCACCGCTGCAAGTAGCAGTCATCGGTTCTGGTGTGAGAGTTGTGCCGTGTAAGGCACCGCCACAAGTAGCAGTTATCGGTTCTGGTGTGAGAGTTGTGCCGTGTAAGGCACCGCCACAAGTAGCAGTTATCAGTTCTAGTGTGAGAAATGTGCTGTGTAAGGCACCACTGCAAGTAGTAGTTATCGGTTCTGGTGTGAGAGTTGTGCTGTGTAAGGCACCGCTGCAAGTAGCACTTATCGGTTCTAGTGCGAGAGCTGAGCTGTGTAAGGCACCGCCACAAGTAGCAGTCATCAGTTCTGGTGTGAGAGTTGTGCCGTGTAAGGCACCGCCACAAGTAGCAGTCATCGGTTCTGGTGTGAGAGTTTGCTGTGTAAGGCACCGCCACAAGTAGCAGTCATCGGTTCTGGTGTGAGAGTTGTGCCGTGTAAGGCACCGCCACAAGTAGTAGTTATCGGTTCTGGTGTGAGAGTTGTGCTGTGTAAGGCACCGCTGCAAGTAGCAGTTATCGGTTCTAGTGTGAGAGTTGTGCTGTGTAAGGCACCGCTGCAAGTAGCAGTTATCGGTTCTGGTGTGAGAGTTGTGCCGTGTAAGGCACCACCGCAAGTAGCAGTTATCAGTTCTGGGGTGGGAGCTGAGCCGTGTAAGGCACCACTGCAAGTAGTAGTTATCGGTTCTGGTGTGAGAGCTGAGCCGCGTAAGGCACCGCCACAAGTAGCAGTTATCGGTTCTGGTGGGAGAGTTGTGCTGTATAAGGCACCGCTGCAAGTAGCAGTCATCGGTTCTGGTGTGAGAGTTGTGCTGTGTAAGGCACCGCCACAAGTAGCAGTTATCGATTCTGGTGTGAGAGCTGAGCCACGTAAGGCACCGACGCAAGTAGTAGTTATCGGTTCTGGTGTGAGAGCTGAGCCGCGTAAGGCACCGCCACAAGTAGCAGTTATCGGTTCTGGTGTGAGAGTTGAGCTGTGTAAGGCACCGCTGCAAGTAGCAGTCATCGGTTCTGGTGTGAGAGTTGTGCTGTGTAAGGCACCGCCACAAGTAGTAGTTATCGGTTCTAGTGTGAGAGTTGTGCTGTGTAGGGCACCGCTGCAAGTAGCAGTTATCGGTTCTGGTGTGAGAGCTGAGCCGCGTAAGGCAGCGCCGCAAGTAGCAGTTATCGGTTCTGGTGTGAGAGTTGTGCTGTGTAAGGCACCGCCGCAAGTAGCAGTTATCGGTTCTGGTGTGAGAGTTGTGCTGTGTAAGGCACCGCTGCAAGTAGCAGTCATCGGTTCTGGTGTGAGAGTTGTGCCGTGTAAGGCACCGCCACAAGTAGCAGTCATCGGTTCTGGTGTGAGAGTTGTGCCGTGTAAGGCACCGCCACAAGTAGCAGTCATCGGTTCTGGTGTGAGAGTTGTGCTGTGTAAGGCACCGCCACAAGTAGCAGTTATCGGTTCTAGTGTGAGAGTTGTGCTGTGTAAGGCACCGCTGCAAGTAGCAGTCATCGGTTCTGGTGTAAGAGTTGTGCCGTGTAAGGCACCGCCACAAGTAGCAGTTATCGGTTCTGGTGTGAGAGTTGTGCCGTGTAAGGCACCGCCACAAGTAGTAGTTATCGGTTCTGGTGTGAGAGTTGTGCTGTGTAAGGCACCGCTGCAAGTAGCAGTTATCGGTTCTAGTGTGAGAGTTGTGCTGTGTAAGGCACCGCTGCAAGTAGCAGTTATCGGTTCTGGTGTGAGAGTTGTGCCGTGTAAGGCACCACCGCAAGTAGCAGTTATCAGTTCTGGGGTGAGAACTGAGCCGTGTAAGGCACTGCTGCAAGTAGTAGTTATCGGTTCTGGTGTGAGAGCTGAGCCGCGTAAGGCACCGCCACAAGTAGCAATTATCGGTTCTGGTGTGAGAGTTGTGCTGTATAAGGCACCGCTGCAAGTAGTAGTTATCGGTTCTGGTGTGAGAGCTGAGCCGCGTAAGGCACCGCCACAAGTAGCAGTTATCGGTTCTGGTGTGAGAGTTGTGCTGTATAAGGCACCGCTGCAAGTAGCAGTCATCGGTTCTGGTGTGAGAGTTGTGCCGTGTAAGGCACCGCCACAAGTAGCAGTTATCGGTTCTGGTGTGAGAGTTGTGCCGTGTAAGGCACCGCCACAAGTAGCAGTTATCAGTTCTAGTGTGAGAAATGTGCTGTGTAAGGCACCACTGCAAGTAGTAGTTATCGGTTCTGGTGTGAGAGTTGTGCTGTGTAAGGCACCGCTGCAAGTAGCAGTCATCGGTTCTAGTGCGAGAGCTGAGCTGTGTAAGGCACCGCCACAAGTAGCAGTCATCAGTTCTGGTGTGAGAGTTGTGCCGTGTAAGGCACCGCCACAAGTAGCAGTCATCGGTTCTGGTGTGAGAGTTTGCTGTGTAAGGCACCGCCACAAGTAGCAGTCATCGGTTCTGGTGTGAGAGTTGTGCCGTGTAAGGCACCGCCACAAGTAGTAGTTATCGGTTCTGGTGTGAGAGTTGTGCTGTGTAAGGCACCGCTGCAAGTAGCAGTTATCGGTTCTAGTGTGAGAGTTGTGCTGTGTAAGGCACCGCTGCAAGTAGCAGTTATCGGTTCTGGTGTGAGAGTTGTGCCGTGTAAGGCACCACCGCAAGTAGCAGTTATCAGTTCTGGGGTGAGAGCTGAGCCGTGTAAGGCACTGCTGCAAGTAGTAGTTATCGGTTCTGGTGTGAGAGCTGAGCCGCGTAAGGCACCGCCACAAGTAGCAATTATCGGTTCTGGTGTGAGAGTTGTGCTGTGTAAGGCACCGCTGCAAGTAGTAGTTATCGGTTCTGGTGTGAGAGCTGAGCCGCGTAAGGCACCGCCACAAGTAGCAGTTATCGGTTCTGGTGTGAGAGTTGTGCTGTATAAGGCACCGCTGCAAGTAGCAGTCATCGGTTCTGGTGTGAGAGTTGTGCTGTGTAAGGCACCGCCACAAGTAGCAGTTATCGGTTCTGGTGTGAGAGCTGAGCCACGTAAGGCACCGACGCAAGTAGTAGTTATTGGTTCTGGTGTGAGAGCTGAGCCGCGTAAGGCACCGCCACAAGTAGCAGTTATCGGTTCTGATGTGAGAGTTGTGCTGTGTAAGGCACCGCTGCAAGTAGCAGTCATCGGTTCTGGTGTGAGAGTTGCGCTGTGTAAGGCACCGCCACAAGTAGTAGTTATCGGTTCTAGTGTGAGAATTGTGCTGTGTAAGGCACCGCTGCAAGTAGCAGTTATCGGTTCTGGTGTGAGAGCTGAGCCGCGTAAGGCAGCGCCGCAAGTAGCAGTTATCGGTTCTGGTGTGAGAGTTGTGCTGTGTAAGGCACCGCCGCAAGTAGCAGTTATCGGTTCTGGTGTGAGAGTTGTGCTGTGTAAGGCACCGCTGCAAGTAGCAGTTATCGGTTCTGGTGTGAGAGTTGTGCTGTGTAAGGCACCGCCACAAGTAGTAGTTATCGGTTCTAGTGTGAGAGTTGTGCTGTGTAAGGCACCGCTGCAAGTAGCAGTTTTCGGTTCTGGTGCGAGAGCTGAGCCGCGTAAGGCACCGCCGCAAGTAGCAGTTATCGGTTCTGGTGTGAGAGCTGAGCCGCGTAAAGCACCGCCGCAAGTAGCCGTTATCGGTTCTGGTGTGAGAGTTGTGCTGTGTAAGGCACCGCTGCAAGTAGCAGTCATCGGTTCTGGTGTGAGAGTTGTACTGTGTAAGGCACCGCCACAAGTAGTAGTTATCGGTTCTAGTTTGAGAGTTGTGTTGTGTAAGGCACCGCTGCAAGTAGCAGTTATCGGTTCTGGTGTGAGAGTTGTGCTGTGTAAGGCACCGCCACAAGTAGTAGTTATCGGTTCTAGTGTGAGAGTTGTGCTGTGTAAGGCACCGCTGCAAGTAGCAGTTATCAGTTCTGGTGTGAGAGTTGTGCTGTGTAAGGCACCGCTGCAAGTAGCAGTCATCGGTTCTGGTGTGAGAGCTGAGCCGCGTAAGGCACCGCCGCAAGTAGCAGTTATCGGTTCTGGTGTGAGAGCTGAGCCGCGTAAGGCACCGCCGCAAGTAGCTGTTATCGGTTCTGGTGTGAGAGCTGAGCCGCGTAAGGCACCGCCGCAAGTAGCAGTTATCAGAGCTGAGCCGCGTAAGGCACCGCCGCAAGTAGCAGTCATCGGTTCTGGTGTGAGAGCTGAGCCGCGTAAGGCAGCGCCGCAAGTAGCAGTTATCGGTTCTGGTGTGAGAGTTGTGCTGTGTAAGGCACAGCCGCAAGTAGCAGTTACAGGTTCTGGTGTGAAAGTTGTGCTGTGTAAGGCACCACTGCAATTAGCAGTCATCAGTTCTGGTGTGAGAGTTGTGCTGTGTAAGGCACCGCTGCAAGTAGCAGTTATCGGTTCTAGTGTGAGAGTTGTGCTGTGTAAGGCATGGCTGCAAGTAGCAGTTATCGGTTCTGGTGTGAGAGTTGTGCTGTGGAAGGCACCACCACAAGTAGCAGTTATCGGTTGCTGGTGTGAGAGTTGTGCCGTGTAAGGCACCGCCACAAGTAGTAGTTATCGGTTCTAGTGTGAGAGTTGTGCTGTGTAAGGCACCGCTACAAGTAGCAGTTATCGGTTCTGGTGTGAGAGCTGAGCCGCGAAAGGCACCGCCGCAAGTAGCAGTTATCAGTTCTGGTGTGAGAGCTGAGCTGCTGTGGGAGTTGTGCTGTGTAAGGCACTGCTGCAAGTAGCAGTCATCGGTTCTGGTGTGAGAGTTGTGCTGTGTAAGGCTCCGCCACAAGTAGTAGTTATCGGTTCTAGTGTGAGAGTTGTGCCGTGTAAGGCACCACCACAAGTAGCAGTTATCGGTTTCTGGTGGGAAACAGATGAACAAACCTGCAGGGACCAGATGAACAAACCTGCAGGGACCAGATGAACGAACCTGCAGGGACCAGATGAACGAACCTGCAGGGACCCAATGAACAAACCTGCAGGGACCCGATGAACGACCCTGCAGGGACCCGATGAACGAACCTGCAGGGACCCGATGAACGAACCTGCAGGGACCCGATGAACGTACCTGCAGGGACCCGATGAACGTACCTGCAGGGACTCAATGAACGAACCTGCAGGGACTCAATGAACGAACCTGCAGGGACTCAATGAACGAACCTGCAGGGATCCGATGTATGAACCTGCAGGGACCACCCACAACGAGGGGCCCACAGGGACGAGACGAATAAACTTGCCTGGGCCAGAGGAATGAACATGCAGCCTCCAACCGCAGTGATGGACCCACAGGTAGCGCAGGAAGGTACCACTGCGACCAACCACAGAGATGGACGCAACGGCACAGCGGCCCCTATGCTGCCCGCCCACGCGTGACACCAACAGCGCGCGCTCGCTCACAAGTCCTTGAAGTGAATGATGAAAGGAGCTTCGTTGTCAGCCTTTAGCCTGCGAGGCAAACCCTTTGCAAACAAGGGTTCATTTCATTTCAGGCACAAAAATAGAACCAGTGAAACAAGGTCAGGGGAGTGAAGGCTTCAGGGCCAGCGAGACGCAGGTCACGAGTTTCTGCCGCAGGAGTTAATAACGAGCTTTCCCAGCGGACCTCGGGTGATGCTCTTCCTCCAGAAATCGGCGTCTGATGATGACAAAGAAGAGGATGCTCGCGCCCCATCCTTTCACAATACAAGGCGTGGAAAGTCCATGAGAATACCAGGAACGTAGCCACGCCCTCACATACCATGGAACAGTAGAAGCCACGCCCCCACATACCATGGCACTTTAGAAGCCACGCCCCCACATACCATGGAACTATATCGCTCTGCAGACTCTCCGAATGGTACAGCGACTGGCAGATCACCCTGAACACAAGCAAAACCAGAGCAACACTTCACCAGGAAGCTGAACAGGAAACATCCACAGATCCTCCTCAATGGGGACGAGATCAAATGGGAAAACAGCAGCTCCTACCTGGGGGTGACTCTGGACTCTAAACTCAGCTGGAGAAACCACATAGAGAAGACCTGCCAGAAAGCAACAGCCAAACTGGCTGCATTATACCCACTCCTGAAGACCAAGTCGATGCCCATGCAGAGCAAGGTGCGAGCAATCACCGCCATAATTCGACCAACTATGACATACGTTTCACCAGTTTGGAGTGGCTGCCGCCCGCAGCTTCGGAAAGACCTACAGAGACTACAGAGCAAGGCCCTACGGATTGCAGCAGGTGCTCCTATGTTCACACGAACGGCAGACCTCCACAGAGACCTAGACGTTGAGATGTTGGACGACCATCTCCTCAAACTCATCAGGACATTCTACAAAGGATTGGATCAAAAAGAGAACCCACTGATCAGGAAACTCGCAGACATCGCTACAAACCCATTTGACCGCTACCCGTGGCCCATCAAAGCGCTAACCTTGTGAAACTGATACTGCAACGCAGCATCCAAAAACTCATCACTGCCTGAAGGCAAACGCCCGGCAGGTACGCAAAACTCACCACTGCCTGACGGCATAATCGCCTCGGCAGGGACCCAAAACTCAACATTATCAGAAGGTACTAGATAGACAAAGACAAGACTCTCTGAGGAAACCTGCTGACAATTCTGCAAACCCATTTGACCGCTACCCGCGGCCCATCGAAGCGCTAACCTCGTGAAACTGACACAGCAACGCAGCATCCAAAAACTCATCACTGCCTGAAGGCAAACGCCCGGCAGGTACGCAAAACTCATCACTGCCTGACGGCATAATCGCCTCGGCAAGGACCCAAAACTCGACATTATCAGAAGGTACTAGATAGACAAAGACGAGACTCTTTGAGGAAACATGCTGACAATTCTGCAAACTCAATTGACCGCTACCCGCGGCCATCACTGAGCTGACCTTGTGATACAACCTCGACTGTGACAAAGCGTCACACATCAATAAGACAACCTAAACAGCGACTAAAAAATTCAAAATGAAGGTGGAGTAATGAGGCTACTGCCTCGGTGTCCAAAAACTCACCACTGTCAGAAGGAATCTGACATGCGAAAACAAGACACAGACCATGGAACTATAGAAGCCACGGCCCACATATGCTAGATTTGTAGAAGCCCCGCCCCCACATACGATGGAACTATAGAAGCCACGTCTCCACATATGCTAGATTTGTAGAAGCCACGCCCCCACATACATTGGAATTGTAGAAGCCATGCCCCCACATACGCTACAACTGTAGAAGCCAGGCCCCCACATACGTTAGACCTGTAGAAGCCACGCCCCCACATACGCTGGATCTGTAGAAGCCACGCCCCCACATATGCTGGAACTGTTGAAAGCCACGCCCTCACATACGCTGGAACGGTAGAAGCCACGCCCCCCACATACGCGGACCTGTAGAAGCCGCGCCCCCACATACGCTGGAACTGTAGAAGCCCCGCCCCCACACACGCTGGAACTATAGAACCCACGCCCCCACATACACTGGGACTGTAGAAGCCATGCCCCCACATACGCTGGGACTGTAGAAGCCACGCCCCACATACGCTGGGACTGTAGAAGCCACGCCCCCCACATACACGGCCTGTAGAAGCCACGCCCCCACATACGCTGGAACTGTAGAAGCCACGCCCCCACATACGCTGGAACTGTAGAAGCCCCGCCCCCACACACACTGGAACTATAGAACCCACGCCCCCACATACACTGGGACTGTAGAAGCCATGCCCCCACATACGCTGGGACTGTAGAAGCCACGCCCCACATACGCTGGCACTGTAGAAGCCACGCCCCACATACGCTGGCACTGTAGAAGCCACGCCCCCAACATACGCGGCCTGTAGAAGCCGTGCCCCCACACACGCTGGAACTGTAGAAGCCACGCCCCCACATACGCTGGAACTGTAGAAGCCCCGCCTCCACACACGCTTGAACTATAGAACCCACGCCCCCACATACACTGGGACTGTAGAAGCCACGCCCCCACATACGCTAGGACTGTAGAAGCCACGCCCCCACATACGCTGGGACTGTAGTAAGGGTCATTGATAAAAACATGAAGGTCACCAATGAGAATACAGCATTATAACAACTCAGCAGGATATTAAAAAGACAAAACAAATCGCCTTTGAAGGATTCGTTTTTGTTCTCGGCTAATTAGTTTTACCGGTGAAAACGTACTTTCGTCATTTGTACTCCTTTTAGTGTTTAGATCACAAGGTAGTGGCTGGAAGGAAGTCCTCTGTGTTTTTGCAACTTGAAGTTTTGTAACAATCCATTAACAATGCAACGATTTACTTTACTGGGCTTAAACAACATACTCAAAATGGCACTTTCGGTAGTGAGTACGCCTGACATCCAGCACTGGATGAAAGGCTGAGCTACACCTTCCAGAATACAAATTTGTGATCTGCAGTCTAGTAGACTACATGCAGTTCACCACAGCAAGTGAAGTAACCAACTGAGCTACCTTACCATCACAAACAAGGCTCCGGGAGAAGAGGACTGCCTCAGAACGTGTCTGTTGCTTGTGATTGTGTTAGACTGGCTGATTGGCAGGGATTGGTCCCTTGGAATCTTGGAAGAATGGGCAGAGCCAATGACATGGCCGGTATCTTTGCCAGCATCTGAACTGGTTTTCATTGGAGAACCAATGCCATTCCAGATGACGTCATTTCAAGATGCGCATTTCTGTTGACATGCCCTTAGAGCACGAGGTCACCTATGTCAACTGAAGGCCACTCTAGCTCTCCCTTTCCTTCTCTCTGGTACAATCTCCCTCTCTCTCTCGCAGTGCATTCTGGGTGCAATCTGGCCTCTCCTGGGACAGTGGTCCGGCTTCCATTATAGGCAGCCTGGTTCTTAAGCACATCGTCATTTTCTTCTGCAAATGAGCTTTGTACATTATTCCAATGGTTTTCATGCTTTAAATCAAGGTCAATCACTCCATTTGCAAACACCCTGGGGAGAAAGAGAGGTGGCTAATCAGAGGGGAGACCAGCACAGCAGCCTGGGGGGGGGGAAGAAGAGGAGGAGGACGGCCATGTTGTATCTGCGACTCCAGTCCCTTCAGGGTCTGTGTTCCATCCTTCTCCCACTCTAGAAATAGTAGTGTACCCTCGCCCTACTCCATACTTCTACATGGAGTAATGCAGGTAGTGCTTAATTTGTAAAACAACAAGCTCCACGGCCCTCAGCAGGAGACTACTGCAGCTTGCACCTGCCGGGATTCCCAATAAAGGTGCCAACACAGCTGACAACCAGCACACTTCGACAAGTGTGACTGTTCAAACCATTCCAGGCCCTCAAAGCCATAAGAATGGCGCGGGCAGCAGGAATGTAGTCATTTTTAATGTGAATTGAATGAATAAACTATTGTTAGTGTGCTCATTTTCGATTTGGACAAACAGCGCCACCATGTGGCAGAATGTCATACGTGCTGGTGTTGACAATTAAGTGCTGGTGCTGAGCACCGGAAACCACTGGTTCAAATTAAGCACGGAATGCAGCGTCACTTTATTCCGCCCGTCTGTTCAAGAGAGGATAATGTGAGGTCCCCCTGTTCCACCCTTCTGCTCTTTATATTGGAAGTAGGAGCACCTCTCCCTACGTCACACTTCTCCTACTCTGTATATAGGAAGTATTGTAGCCTCACAGAGTGCTCCACACTTCTTTTATACAGGGGGTAAAGCAGAGTCTCAGAATTGCACTCTTTGTCCCTTAGATAATGCTGCCTCTGCCTACTTCACACTACTCCTACACTGTGAAGAATCATACAGGCTTTCCTGCTTCCACTCTTCGCCTAAGGTTCTTCCAAAATCGCACCTTTCAGCCTCCTCTTTACCTTTTTCACCAGTACAAATGGTCCATCTTGTTAGCAGTAACAGAACGCGCGCAGGACAGCAGCACTGACTAGCATTTGTTCTAACTCCATTAAAACCAACATACATGTGGGTAAACCCCTCCCCTACTTGCATGATATTTAACCCCTTCACTGCGGGGGGTGTATCCCCCCCCGCTGTGCGGGGGGGTAGGAGGGCCGCGCGCCTCGCCACTGTGCTTGTGACGAACTCAGCTCGTCATGAGGCACAGTGGAGCTGCACTCATGACGAGCTCAGCTCGTCACAGCCACACCCGTTTTTGGAACGTTCAGCACAGCGGTAAAATTATCCCCGCGTGCGAACATTCCAACGGCCGTGACGAGCTCAGCTCGCCATGAGTGCAGCTCCACTGTGCCTCATGACGAGCTGAGCTCGTCACAAGCACTCAAGGGGTTAAATGTTAGTTGTTCGAGCGCCCACAAATCTTCCCTAAGGTCTTTGAAATACCTAAAATGTTGGATTCTTTGTTAGTAATATAATCTAGAACTCAGGTGGTGCTCCAATTGATCTCTTTAGTAACCGAAAATAGCAGTTGCAAATTGCTAGGTTTCCATTGTACATTATATGGAAAGCTCTGATGTTTGTATCATGTTTTTATAAGTTTTTATTTTTTATTGACATTTTAGTCATATTACTTTTCAATATTTATCTGATTTATCTGATAAACTGTTAGGCAACTGATTTTTTAATATCTTTTTAATATGTGGAAACCAATAGTTTTAATGCTTACACTTTAGAATTATTAATGTTATATGTTTTTCTTTTTAACCGTTGCATGTATTGTTTCTTGACTTTTGTGATCTTGAGTGATTGAAATAAAGACTATAGAATTGAATTGGAAATACCTTCGTCCAAAACACACACACTCTGGGTTCCACATTGGTTTGTTTACTCACATCTGTTCTTCGCCCCTCTTGACACATACAATTAACTATTTTTGGGATGACCAGCAGTGCTTAATATGAGCCGGTGGTTTTAGGTGCTCGGCACCAGCCCTTAATTGTCAACACTGGCACTTATGACAGCCTGCCACATGGAGTCGCTGTTTGTCTAATTTAGAGACATGAACAATTTATAGGTGTATATTTATTCAATATAAATTCAACGTGACTAGTCTAATACCTGCCTCCCAGGACATTCTTATAGCTTTGGGGGCCTGGAATAGTCAGAGCTTTCACACTTGTAGGAGTGTGAGGGTTAGTAGTTGTGTTACTGTCATTGGTAGCGTTACAAGCTGAAGTGGCCTCCGACTGAGGGCCCTGCCATTTAGGTTTGTTAATTTTTTTTTTTTTTTACAAATTAAGCACTGGACCAGGACTCAGAACTTGCAGGACCTTTGCACAGCGAGGGTTAGCACCAACTTTAGACCCATTTCGGGTAAGACTCTCCGTTGTGCAACTTACATATATATACACACACACATACACATACATGTACATATATACATACACACACTATATATATATATATATATATATATATATATATATATATATAGATATATATATATATATATATCTATATATATATATATATATGAGAAAAATAAAGGCTTCTTCTGGAGCACTTGGAACCCGTGGAAGGTGGCGCAAATACCGGCGAAGCAGTCCGGTGGATTAATGTAATAGGAGTCTTTCACGAAGTGAATTGCATGCGCTCTCAGACAAGAAGGCAAGAAGAGGGTCAAAGTAGTTGGTAATGCAGTTTAATGCACAACGCGTTTCAGCAAAGAAAGCCTTGTTCACGTGCAACCCCACACTCATAGACACCAAGTTTAAATAAAGTTGTTTCAGACTGTAGGCTCATAGTCAACAACAAAGTAGGACTAGCAAAGATACGGTTATGTGGCAGACATTTTGGAATGGTCAAACGGAATGTACATCGTTTTTTTATATATAATCTTGCTCGTATTCGATGAATGATACACACAATTAATGAATAATTCATGCAAATTTGCAAATCAATAATTATAAAGCTGTAACATGTAATCAAAACAATTGTTGTGGAGAAATCCCATTTTGTTTGAGAAGATCACACAATCCGAATATCGGCTATTGCGTTAGCCAAGTGGCATCAAGAGGTGAAAATGAGGCACATACTATGCATCTATTGCCAGGAGAATATTATGCAGCACTAGTCCCATTGGCTATACTTAGACAAATATATATACATGCATGCCAGCAGCTCCGGACTGCAGAGCAATCTCTGCAGTAATCCAATCAGGCTCAATGCGCTGGAGAAAACAACACACAGATCAAATTAAATCAAATCGAAACAAAAGCTAACAGCACCCCATGCTATATAGCTTATAGAAGTGATAGTCCAGCATAAAAAGTAAAATACACTTGCGTGGCGTGGATCTCTACCAACAAAAATTTTGTAAATATATGTATAATACAAGTTTGTGAAGTCCATCCTGGGCCTCTGTGGTAGGCATGGATCCGGGCAATGGCTGGGGAAAGTATTACTGAATAAATGTCACCATCAACCCAACCATAAAAATCAAAACATTGCCTGATAATTGTGACTGCCCAATGCTGTTGTATTCACTCTCTGCAATGGACCGAAATCATATATATCTGGAAAGGTCAAACCTTAAGACTATGGTGTCTGGACGTGTGGTACAACCTCGAGCAGTGATTCCGGGAGTGCAAAGGTTGGGTGCGCCCGTGCAGGTGTGATCCAGTGGTGGGCCCCCTCCTTTCCTCCTAAGGAGTGAGAAAGAACAAAAGATAGAATCAAAGTTAAATGTGAAATGTGACTAATCAATAGCATGAGACAGACTAAATGAAAATGTATGACTAGACAGCATAATAAGAAAAACACTTATGTTAAAAAACATGTCAGAAGGCAATGAGCGGAGTCGGTGCTTTAACATCATAACAAACTATGCTGAGAAAGTCTAGACAAATGCTGGCAGTAAGTGAGGTTGATAGGCCTTATTCTTTCAGGTGAATGGCCAATTCCTCATCCATGTTGAGACCTCCCGGGAATCTGGTTTGGAACTCAATTATGAGTTTGGATTCTCGTTGTCTCAAGTTGAGTACCCTGTCACCCCCTCTCGGATGTTTGGGGACCTGTTCCAATATGAAGAAATTTAATTCAGAGGTATTGGAATAGTGTTTCTGTTCAAAATGACGTGCCACAGGGTATTTGGGGTCCTTGTTGGTAATGGCTCTGAGATGCTCAAGGATTCTTTTTTTGGCAGCACAGCTGGTACTGCCTATATACCACAATTTACAGGAACATTCGATGACATAAATCACAAATGTGGTGCTGCAGGTAAAGAAAGAGGTCAGATTTTTATTGATGTTATTATATTCTACAGATCCTCTGTATTTACTGTGCTTGCAAGCTTTGCAATGGCCACATGGGTAAAAACCCACTAGACCATGCTCAGAGTTAGTCTTACTGTATTTAGTAATGTCATTCCTGACCACTAGGTCACCTATATTCCTACATCTTTTGTAAGTGATGGCAGGACGATCAGGTATACTGTTACCGAGAATGGAATCTGTCTTCAGAATATCCCAATTCTTGGATAACAGTTTTTTGACTTGACTAACTTCTGAACTGTAAGTTAAAATGAGTCTAGTAGATTCATCTTGCTCCACAGTGTCAGCAGTCTTCTTGTCAGTTAATGTTTCAGGTCTTGTTATTTCATCTGCTCTCAGTTTAGCTTTTTTAAGGACCCAACTAGGATAGCCTCTGCTTTGAAACCTGGTTATGATGGTTGCCTGCTCTCTCAGGTATGCATCATTGGTATTGCAGTTTCTTTTGGCCCTGAGCAGTTCCCCGTAGGGGATGCTCCATTTTAGAGCTTCAGGGTGGCTACTCTGTGCGTGAAGCACACTATTTCCCGCCGTGGCCTTGCGAAACAGAGAGGTGTAGATTTTGTGGTCTTTAATCTCCAGTTTGACATCCAAAAATTCAGTTTGGCTGTCACTAACGTTGCCAGACAAAATGATGTTATAGCTGTTACAATTAAGTTTTCTGACAAACTCTTCAGCTTCAGATTTGGTACCACTCCAGATGATAAAAAGGTCGTCGATGTACCGGAGCCATACGACGACCTTCTTAAAATCCTCTGCCAGTGTGATACTACCATGGATTTCCTGCTCCCAATAGCCCATGAACAGATTCGCTAGACTAGGAGCGAAGCAAGAACCCATGGCAGTACCACTGATTTGCCTGTAGAGGGCGCCATCAAAGGAAAAAATGTTGTTAGTTAAACAAAAATTCATCATTTCCATTATCATTTTGGAGTGTTCACGATAACACAAGGGTCTTTGTTTCAAATAATGTTCACAAGCTTGAAGACCATGTTGGTGATCAATTATCGTATAGAGGGATTGTACATCCAAAACAACAAAACTGTATTCGGGTTCCCACACAATTTCTTCAATGTGACACAGAAAATCTTTAGTATCTTTTATGTAGCTTGGTAATGAGATAACGTAGTCCCGAAGAAAATGATCTACGTACTTGGAGATACCTTCACTGATACTCCCGATAGAGGACACTATCGGGCGTCCTGGAGGAGCTGTTGCATTTTTGTGGAGTTTGGGAAGTAGGTACAGAATGGGAAGTCTAGGGAAATCTTTTTTCAGGTAACGATATTCTTCCCAGACCAAGAGCCCCTTATCCTTCCATGTCTCCAATTTCTCCCAGATTTCAACGATGCTCGTATTGTAGGCATCGATGTAGATTGGAATGTAAAACTTGGTGTCACTAAGTTGTCTAAGTGCCTCATTGACATAGCTGTCACGGTCCATGATAACAATATTACCACCTTTGTCAGCAGAGCGTATTACTATGCTGTCATCTTCATATAGAGCCCTGAGTGCTTTCCTTTGGGAAAAAGATAGATTATTGTTCCAACCTCTTTTGTTGAGTGTATGTTTCTTGTTCCTGAGGCCCACCAACCCCTTGATGACGCAGTCATGAAAGGTGTCTATGTTGTCGTGTGGAAGAGTGGGCATAAATGTGGACTTAGCTCTAAAGGTGGTTTTTGCGTGTGCATCTTGTGATAAGCTCATCTCCTCGAGGCACTGTGTGATAGGCATCGGTAGGTCATTGTTACCAGTGTCAGTATTCTCATTAAGATCTACCATAGTAGCTAATGTATCTGCATCTCCAATTGTGAAATTGGAAGTGACGGTGTTATTGCTGTTGCCGGTGGGAAAGTTTTGACCTAATCTCTTGAGTTTATGCCATTTGCGTAATTTAAGTTTACGTACAAACTTAAAAACCTCAATTCGTGTATCAGTGAAATCAAAACTGGCACTCGGGCAGAAAGAGAGACCTAAGCATAGAGTCTTTTTATCATTAGCAGAGATAGTTCTTTGAGATAGGTTAATAACAGTGTCATTTACCGTTTGTGCATCCATTAGTAGTTTTTGTTGGAGCGTGTCTTTCTGGTTCCCACTGCGCCCTTTGTTTTGTCGGTGTTCCCACCGTTGCCTGAGTCGTTTTTTCCTGTTTCTCCTCTTCCTCGGCCTCTGCCCCTTCCACGTCCCCTTCCTCTCGGGTTTGGTGATGGAAACTCCTTCTGGCTGTGTTTTTCTTTGTGGCGATTCTCCTTCATCACCCGGAATTCGTCTAAAAAATTCCTCCTGCGTACTACTTCTTCGCTGGACACACTGCCTAGTGTTGCATCAGATTCCGTATCGCTCACCGACGGATGTTCTTCCAGGACCCCACTCGTACTGCCTGTACTTCTGAAAACATCATCTTTTTTGTAGAGATGGTCATACTTCCGGCTAAAGGTGAGTATTCTTCCACAGTCATAGTCGGCATAATCCCGATTCATTTTGCGTTGTTTTCGCAATTTAATTTCTTCCTCGTGCTTGATCAGACGTTCTTTCATGGTATCTAGAGTTTTTTTGAGGATGTCCTCATCCATGAGTGTTGACAAATCTGATATCAAGTCCCCAATTTCTTTCAATAGCGTTTCTCTGTCAATCCAGGCATACTGGATTAGAATCTCCAGCATTCCCTTGGAGCTTGCAGCTGAATGTTCAGACCAGGCTTTCAGCATCAACGGGTTAGGCGCCTCATATGTGGGTGTGATAAAAATTCTCAAACCCCGGGGTACCATTGATTGGTCTACATAATTTTGCAGGGAAATAGCTTCCCACCATTTGCCGATTTCTGCACGTTTTAATTTTTCCAATTTTTTCAGCTTTGTTTCAGTTGTTGAGTTTGTTGATTCTGTTATTTTTGTATTATCAGTGTTTCCTGCAACACCTGGTTTTCTGGAAAAAAGAGCCAGAGCAGCCGCTCTTCTCATTGTTTCCTCTTCCGACATGGTAAAGCTCGAAATAAACTGCTGTTGAAATTTTGTCAACTGACCCCCCTATGCCGACTGCCCCTTCCCTAATTGGGAAGTTCCTTCTGCCACAGAAAAGTCAATATACTGCCATGCCCGAATCGCGCGGGCAGATCACGTACTCGATTTCAAATCAATGAGTACTGATAAACATGTGATGGAGAAACCCCACCCAGCGGCGACCGCTGCACGACAAACCGCTTCCCCGGGGAGATAGGATCGGCTCGAGTCTTCCGACTCTTCACCTTGCTACCTCCACACAAGGGGCGGACAGTCCGGGGAAGCGGTTTGTCGTGCAGCGGTCGCCGCTGGGTGGGGTTTCTCCATCACATGTTTATCAGTACTCATTGATTTGAAATCGAGTACGTGATCTGCCCGCGCGATTCGGGCATGGCAGTATATTGACTTTTCTGTGGCAGAAGGAACTTCCCAATTAGGGAAGGGGCAGTCGGCATAGGGGGGTCAGTTGACAAAATTTCAACAGCAGTTTATTTCGAGCTTTACCATGTCGGAAGAGGAAACAATGAGAAGAGCGGCTGCTCTGGCTCTTTTTTCCAGAAAACCAGGTGTTGCAGGAAACACTGATAATACAAAAATAACAGAATCAACAAACTCAACAACTGAAACAAAGCTGAAAAAATTGGAAAAATTAAAACGTGCAGAAATCGGCAAATGGTGGGAAGCTATTTCCCTGCAAAATTATGTAGACCAATCAATGGTACCCCGGGGTTTGAGAATTTTTATCACACCCACATATGAGGCGCCTAACCCGTTGATGCTGAAAGCCTGGTCTGAACATTCAGCTGCAAGCTCCAAGGGAATGCTGGAGATTCTAATCCAGTATGCCTGGATTGACAGAGAAACGCTATTGAAAGAAATTGGGGACTTGATATCAGATTTGTCAACACTCATGGATGAGGACATCCTCAAAAAAACTCTAGATACCATGAAAGAACGTCTGATCAAGCACGAGGAAGAAATTAAATTGCGAAAACAACGCAAAATGAATCGGGATTATGCCGACTATGACTGTGGAAGAATACTCACCTTTAGCCGGAAGTATGACCATCTCTACAAAAAAGATGATGTTTTCAGAAGTACAGGCAGTACGAGTGGGGTCCTGGAAGAACATCCGTCGGTGAGCGATACGGAATCTGATGCAACACTAGGCAGTGTGTCCAGCGAAGAAGTAGTACGCAGGAGGAATTTTTTAGACGAATTCCGGGTGATGAAGGAGAATCGCCACAAAGAAAAACACAGCCAGAAGGAGTTTCCATCACCAAACCCGAGAGGAAGGGGACGTGGAAGGGGCAGAGGCCGAGGAAGAGGAGAAACAGGAAAAAACGACTCAGGCAACGGTGGGAACACCGACAAAACAAAGGGCGCAGTGGGAACCAGAAAGACACGCTCCAACAAAAACTACTAATGGATGCACAAACGGTAAATGACACTGTTATTAACCTATCTCAAAGAACTATCTCTGCTAATGATAAAAAGACTCTATGCTTAGGTCTCTCTTTCTGCCCGAGTGCCAGTTTTGATTTCACTGATACACGAATTGAGGTTTTTAAGTTTGTACGTAAACTTAAATTACGCAAATGGCATAAACTCAAGAGATTAGGTCAAAACTTTCCCACCGGCAACAGCAATAACACCGTCACTTCCAATTTCACAATTGGAGATGCAGATACATTAGCTACTATGGTAGATCTTAATGAGAATACTGACACTGGTAACAATGACCTACCGATGCCTATCACACAGTGCCTCGAGGAGATGAGCTTATCACAAGATGCACACGCAAAAACCACCTTTAGAGCTAAGTCCACATTTATGCCCACTCTTCCACACGACAACATAGACACCTTTCATGACTGCGTCATCAAGGGGTTGGTGGGCCTCAGGAACAAGAAACATACACTCAACAAAAGAGGTTGGAACAATAATCTATCTTTTTCCCAAAGGAAAGCACTCAGGGCTCTATATGAAGATGACAGCATAGTAATACGCTCTGCTGACAAAGGTGGTAATATTGTTATCATGGACCGTGACAGCTATGTCAATGAGGCACTTAGACAACTTAGTGACACCAAGTTTTACATTCCAATCTACATCGATGCCTACAATACGAGCATCGTTGAAATCTGGGAGAAATTGGAGACATGGAAGGATAAGGGGCTCTTGGTCTGGGAAGAATATCGTTACCTGAAAAAAGATTTCCCTAGACTTCCCATTCTGTACCTACTTCCCAAACTCCACAAAAATGCAACAGCTCCTCCAGGACGCCCGATAGTGTCCTCTATCGGGAGTATCAGTGAAGGTATCTCCAAGTACGTAGATCATTTTCTTCGGGACTACGTTATCTCATTACCAAGCTACATAAAAGATACTAAAGATTTTCTGTGTCACATTGAAGAAATTGTGTGGGAACCCGAATACAGTTTTGTTGTTTTGGATGTACAATCCCTCTATACGATAATTGATCACCAACATGGTCTTCAAGCTTGTGAACATTATTTGAAACAAAGACCCTTGTGTTATCGTGAACACTCCAAAATGATAATGGAAATGATGAATTTTTGTTTAACTAACAACATTTTTTCCTTTGATGGCGCCCTCTACAGGCAAATCAGTGGTACTGCCATGGGTTCTTGCTTCGCTCCTAGTCTAGCGAATCTGTTCATGGGCTATTGGGAGCAGGAAATCCATGGTAGTATCACACTGGCAGAGGATTTTAAGAAGGTCGTCGTATGGCTCCGGTACATCGACGACCTTTTTATCATCTGGAGTGGTACCAAATCTGAAGCTGAAGAGTTTGTCAGAAAACTTAATTGTAACAGCTATAACATCATTTTGTCTGGCAACGTTAGTGACAGCCAAACTGAATTTTTGGATGTCAAACTGGAGATTAAAGACCACAAAATCTACACCTCTCTGTTTCGCAAGGCCACGGCGGGAAATAGTGTGCTTCACGCACAGAGTAGCCACCCTGAAGCTCTAAAATGGAGCATCCCCTACGGGGAACTGCTCAGGGCCAAAAGAAACTGCAATACCAATGATGCATACCTGAGAGAGCAGGCAACCATCATAACCAGGTTTCAAAGCAGAGGCTATCCTAGTTGGGTCCTTAAAAAAGCTAAACTGAGAGCAGATGAAATAACAAGACCTGAAACATTAACTGACAAGAAGACTGCTGACACTGTGGAGCAAGATGAATCTACTAGACTCATTTTAACTTACAGTTCAGAAGTTAGTCAAGTCAAAAAACTGTTATCCAAGAATTGGGATATTCTGAAGACAGATTCCATTCTCGGTAACAGTATACCTGATCGTCCTGCCATCACTTACAAAAGATGTAGGAATATAGGTGACCTAGTGGTCAGGAATGACATTACTAAATACAGTAAGACTAACTCTGAGCATGGTCTAGTGGGTTTTTACCCATGTGGCCATTGCAAAGCTTGCAAGCACAGTAAATACAGAGGATCTGTAGAATATAATAACATCAATAAAAATCTGACCTCTTTCTTTACCTGCAGCACCACATTTGTGATTTATGTCATCGAATGTTCCTGTAAATTGTGGTATATAGGCAGTACCAGCTGTGCTGCCAAAAAAAGAATCCTTGAGCATCTCAGAGCCATTACCAACAAGGACCCCAAATACCCTGTGGCACGTCATTTTGAACAGAAACACTATTCCAATACCTCTGAATTAAATTTCTTCATATTGGAACAGGTCCCCAAACATCCGAGAGGGGGTGACAGGGTACTCAACTTGAGACAACGAGAATCCAAACTCATAATTGAGTTCCAAACCAGATTCCCGGGAGGTCTCAACATGGATGAGGAATTGGCCATTCACCTGAAAGAATAAGGCCTATCAACCTCACTTACTGCCAGCATTTGTCTAGACTTTCTCAGCATAGTTTGTTATGATGTTAAAGCACCGACTCCGCTCATTGCCTTCTGACATGTTTTTTAACATAAGTGTTTTTCTTATTATGCTGTCTAGTCATACATTTTCATTTAGTCTGTCTCATGCTATTGATTAGTCACATTTCACATTTAACTTTGATTCTATCTTTTGTTCTTTCTCACTCCTTAGGAGGAAAGGAGGGGGCCCACCACTGGATCACACCTGCACGGGCGCACCCAACCTTTGCACTCCCGGAATCACTGCTCGAGGTTGTACCACACGTCCAGACACCATAGTCTTAAGGTTTGACCTTTCCAGATATATATGATTTCGGTCCATTGCAGAGAGTGAATACAACAGCATTGGGCAGTCACAATTATCAGGCAATGTTTTGATTTTTATGGTTGGGTTGATGGTGACATTTATTCAGTAATACTTTCCCCAGCCATTGCCCGGATCCATGCCTACCACAGAGGCCCAGGATGGACTTCACAAACTTGTATTATACATATATTTACAAAATTTTTGTTGGTAGAGATCCACGCCACGCAAGTGTATTTTACTTTTTATGCTGGACTATCACTTCTATAAGCTATATAGCATGGGGTGCTGTTAGCTTTTGTTTCGATTTGATTTAATTTGATCTGTGTGTTGTTTTCTCCAGCGCATTGAGCCTGATTGGATTACTGCAGAGATTGCTCTGCAGTCCGGAGCTGCTGGCATGCATGTATATATATTTGTCTAAGTATAGCCAATGGGACTAGTGCTGCATAATATTCTCCTGGCAATAGATGCATAGTATGTGCCTCATTTTCACCTCTTGATGCCACTTGGCTAACGCAATAGCCGATATTCGGATTGTGTGATCTTCTCAAACAAAATGGGATTTCTCCACAACAATTGTTTTGATTACATGTTACAGCTTTATAATTATTGATTTGCAAATTTGCATGAATTATTCATTAATTGTGTGTATCATTCATCGAATACGAGCAAGATTATATATAAAAAAACGATGTACATTCCGTTTGACCATTCCAAAATGTCTGCCACATAACCGTATCTTTGCTAGTCCTACTTTGTTGTTGACTATGAGCTTACAGTCTGAAACAACTTTATTTAAACTTGGTGTCTATGAGTGTGGGGTTGCACGTGAACAAGGCTTTCTTTGCTGAAACGCGTTGTGCATTAAACTGCATTACCAACTACTTTGACCCTCTTCTTGCCTTCTTGTCTGAGAGCGCATGCAATTCACTTCGTGAAAGACTCCTATTATATATATATATATATATATATATATACACACACACACACACACAATATATATGTCCATCTTCATTAATACAAACTTACATTATAGAATGTTAAAGTTGTATCTATGAACTAATAATGTCTGGATTTGACCAGGCAAGCTCCATAGTCATCAAATACTTCTTAATGCCCCTCCGATACACACGCTTTGTCCGATGGGGGTACTATGGGTCTTGGGGTGTCCGTGATTACAATAGGTACATTTCAGAATTCGCCCCTATTTCTCGCGCCCTCTACCATCCAACACTGCTGGTGTCTGTCTTCCGGGCCGCGGCATGCGCACTTTACGCTCTTCTACGTACAGCTGCTCGTGTTCTTGCAACAGAGGTGCTCGCAGCGGAGCTCGGTCTGGGCTCTGGGTACTCCCATGGACTTTAGGTCTCTCTGCACAGATCATAAGTTACTTCTCGGGATGGAGAACCAGTCTGTAAATTACAGATTGAGAATATGTGCCCATCAGCGTTACTCAGAGCGACCCCCCACAGAGGTCCAGTTGTGCCTCTTCCAGCTGTTTGGAGTAATATCACCAATCAGGAGAAGGGTGACCCCCCACAGAGGTCCAGTTGTGCCTCTTCCAGCTGTTTGGAGTAATATCACCAATCAGGAGAAGGGTGAAGAACCGGGTTTTAGAACCCAGCGGCGCCAGGGACACGCCCAAAGTCTTCAGGTTCTCCTGTCTTGGCAAACAGAGACACCGAATACTTCTAGGTGGCGTCAGAGATCAAATTTATTAGCTGCAGCTGGTAACAGTAATCTCAGCAATACAACACGGTGTACAACTCAAGAAACTGTTCAATCTTCATAGAGCAAGACATCACCTTTTATATACAATATTCTCATTATAAATGTACACCCACTGCGCAGAATTCTGACCAATAGGACACACTTTCTAACTGAGTATCACATTAACAAAAACCCAATTTACAGTAACCCAACCCAAAAGTTAATTATTAGGACTGTCCCAAATTCAATTTCCACAAGCCGGACAAACCCATAATTGAAAGCACAACCCATGTAATGAAAAGACATAAGGAAAGAAGTAATTCAGATGTTGAGTAGGATAAGATATGTGCAAGGAAACTAAAGTTAACGATCTCCTGAACATTGATTGGCAATCTCAGACAACGATGAGCCAGAGAAATTGGCTTCGTGAAGGGTCAGTTTCAGGTGAAGAGGTCAGCGTCCTGCAGTTCACTCACAAGTCAGAAAAGGGCAAGTTAATATGTACATGGACAACAAAGCCCATGCAACTTCATTCGTTCGTTTACTTCCACGGCCTACGTGAGGGCAACATAAAAATGTCGTCTCGAGCAATGCAAACAAAATGGAGTCCGGTCCCGAAAACCACGGAACCTTAAGGGGGGATTCTGCCCGGTCGTCATGGCACGCGCAAGGCCTGGACATCAATATGGCCACAATACCTGTACCAACGAAGTATCAAATCTGGGAAAGTTATCTGGAGCCTCAAGAGAGAGCTGCCAGGGCTGGTGCAGAAATATAAACACAAAAAAAGTCTCACTTCCTAGGGACCCCTTATTCTGGATCTCAAAAGTATGGACAGGAGGGAAACCCATGCCAGATTTTTATTCTTGGAAGTCTACAAAGCACATGACTTTGCCTTTTGGCCACTGACAGGGAGAAGCTGAACAAAAAAAAAACCATAATGAGGCATCAGAGGTACAACATTTATGTGAGGATTAAGTGCAAAACCTTAAAGTGTGTTTTATTCACTACTGTTTAAAGCAACACAAACCTAGAGAAAGAACTGGAAGTCTTCAAGCCAACCAGGGAAGCGTATGCGACCGTGATTAAGAAAGAGAGAGACCCCCTGACTACCAAAGGGATAAGGTACTCTAAACAAGTTAAAAAAAAATCCCTTCAGACATAAACATTGGTGACATCTAACTAAACCCGTGTTTTCTCAAAAACACCAACACAGGGCACATGATACGTTTAACCGTGCAAACCAATCAAATTAAATTAAACCATAAAGTTAAAATATTACAAATATTTTATTAAAATATAAAAATCAAGAAATGTATATATTAAAAAAAGATTATCTAACAATACATTTCCTATATTCCATAAAAATCACTAACATATATCACGTTTTACACACAAGGAAAAATATATTACACATCCACATGAGAGAGCAAACATAAAATCAGTTGTTTTTGTCATTGTTTAGACATATCCCCTACACATATGAAACTGCAACCTGGCAACACTTTTATTTATGCAGTCCCACAACAGCCTTCCAACAGGGATTATGTCGTCAAAAGTAGCGTTGACGCGTTTCAATGGTTATTCTCTTTATTCCATCTTTATCAAGACATTCACTCAGATTTCTCTATATAGATCACTGATTGCAATCATTCCTTGAAAAATAGGGGACTTGATTCCTATCGAAAACCGGCAAATTCGTCAATCCCTAATTCGGGTATTCTGGTTTAGTCAATCTTAAATTTACCAGCCGATGCCTGTATTCTTCGTACTTTATTGTGGTCGACCGTAGTGTTTAAAAAAAAAAAAAAAAATTCGATCTTAGAAGCTCAATAACTTTGGACTGACCTCTGAGCGACCCTTTTTAGGTCTCGCCTGTCGATGCGCATGCGCATCGAGCTTGCGAGCCTATTGCGGCCTAACCACGCTTTAACTAAGAAGCAAGGAATCGTGGCGATTCCTTGCAGTGCCCGTGACTTTTAAGCTCAATGCGCATGTGCATTGAGCTTAAAAGCGCGTGCACAGCCGCCCGCATTCCTCCGACACCTTTGAAGTGAAGCTTAGCTTCACTTCAAAGGCCCGGCTTCTTCACACCCACATGCCGCTCTCGCTCTCCCCGCTCCGCCCCCTCCCCTGCCCGCCGTGTGACCTCGGCTTACACTCACCCCTCCTTTCTCCCCTTTAGGCTGCTATTATATATATACACACATATATACTGTTCATGAAGCCGGTTGTTATGCGTCTGTTTACAGCCATTGAGGCTGATGAGACTTTGCTTTTATGCTCTCTGGTGGTAATCTTGGACACCCATGCTACTAATTTCCTGCCACGTTGTTATTGCCGATCTGGTCAAAGAAAGTCTAGGATCGTCGTGTGCTTTGTGTACACAGCTGATTTGTAATCTTCTTTGTTCCTAAGCAACTGCTACAGGCTCTTTTAAAGTTTTGTTATGTTTGTTTTATCAGTTCTACGTGTACAGGTGTGCTGCAATTTTGGGCTTAGTGTGTGCCAATTCATGTCATTAATAGACACACATTTGTTTGCCCTTGTGCCCCATGGGTTGTTTCCCGTGACTTGTCGATTGATAAGAAATCCGGTTTATGGCGACGTCAATGTGATTTTACAGCTCCCAGGCACTGTTTCAAAGTCTGTTCTGGTATTATGGATTATAAATGCAGCTTTTTTTTTTACTTTTTATTACGTTTAACACCAAACGAGGTTCGGCACCCAGAGAAACTAGATTGAGAGTCGAAAATATGACCTCATCCCAGACTTCTAAAATGGTTGAGGCAGTTTGCTTGATAGAATACTTAAGTATTTTAATATTATTCACTTTTTGGAGCCCTACTCACCATACCAAACCCACACTGCACTGCACGACTACTTCCCAGAACCACATACTAGAATACTCGCTACAGTTTTCATGCACATCTTTATTTATTTATGATATTTGCGTTACTGCGGAAACATGATCAGCTAAGCTGCAACAGTATAATACAAAATCAGTATAGTACAAAACAAGTCCAAGAGGATGTTTTGCCTTGCAAAACTGCCACACGCACTCCAGTCGTTTTAGAATGCTTCTTCTTATGCTCATCCATGCACAAGGCAATGAATCATGTTTGTTCTCGCTTTCTTGCAGCATCTAGCTGTAGAGCGTCAGTGCAAATAAGCACAGACAAGGCCAATAGGGTGGTATTCACCTTTTAAAGTTAAGATCTTCTGGGTTTTCCATGTTTGTTCTAGGTTTCTACTGCCCACTAATGCTAGTTATTTTTAACTTCTTTAATCCGCTCTGCTCTGAAGAGGCTGCAGGAGACTTTAACTATTATACATACAACCTACATGAAAAGCACTGGCAAAGCCAGTAGGTCTCGCCTACTCACTCACCCTCACTCACCCTCAACCCCTCAGCCTCACCCTCACCCTCACTCACCCTCAACCCCTCACCCTCAACCCCTCACCCTCACTCACCCTCAACCCCTCACACTCACTCACCCTCACCCTCACTCACCCTCAACCCCTCACCCTCACCCTCACTCACCCTCACCCTCAACCCCTCACCCTCACCCACCCTCACTCACCCTCACTCACCCTCACCCTCACCCTCACTCACCCTCACCCTCACCCTCACTCACCCTCACCCTCACCCTCACTCACCCTCTCACCCTCACCCACCCTCACCCACCCTCACCCTCACTCACCCTCAACCCCTCACCCTCAACCCCTCACCCTCAACCCCTCACCCTCACTCACCCTCACTCACCCTCAACCCCTCACCCTCACTCACCCTCAACCCCTCACCCTCACTCACCCTCAACACCTCACCCTCACTCACCCTCAACCCCTCACCCTCACTCACCCTCACCCTCACTCACCCTCAACGCCTCACCCTCAACCCCTCACCCTCAACCCCTCACCCTCACTCACCCTCACAACACATATTGTGTTACAATAGGTGTCACATTTGCGAAAGATAAAACTATCTAGAGATGTAGCATAACGACCAGAGCTGCCATATAAGTCACGTAAATACAAAACATGTTGCATTCCAAATGCTATAGGTGTCACATTCGCAAAAGTTATAACTATTGGCATTGTAAATGACAAAGCCATCAATTTAGCAATTTTAACAACGAAAAAATAAATAAATTATGTCATTTACAAGACCAATAACTACAACTTTTCTAATGCGAAACCTATTGCATTCCAACCCCACTCACCCACGCAACGCCACTCACACACGCAACGCCACTCACACACGCAACGCCACTCACACACGCAACGCCACTCTCACACGCCACTCATCCACGCAACGCCACTCATCCACGCAACGCCACTCATCCACGCAACGCCACTCATCCACGCAACGCCACTCATCCACGCAACGCCACTCATCCATTTGCAAAACGAAAAAAGTTAAACTCTTCTATTGCGAGACCTATTGCATTTTCAATGCTTGTTATATGTTGCTGAAATTTTCGATATTTTTACAAGTTCTTCAGAGCTGTAGGGAGTACATAATTCCTCCTCTTTGACGATATGCTTATTGAATGCAGCCTCAATCCTGCAGCGTATTCCCTCTCCTGGCAGTTATCTCGACCACCATTCAGATCTATCTGCAAAAACAGAAGAAAGAGAAGCCGCTGGTTCTCCATATGATGGCTGTCCGGCCCATATTTTCAAAGTCGTAGTGAGGACTGTCGCTGAACTGGGTCATCTACTTCCTGCCACACTCAACTCGCGGAGCGGCCATCTCCCCATTTGAATCTGTTCATGGAGGGTACCAGGGACCAGCACGACCGTCCCTGCTCCTCAACGCAAACCTTGGTCATGGGCAGCACTGATCAGCACATTGAGAGATGCTGCTCACATCAGGACCAACCACAGAAAAAGACAACAGAACAGCTACTGAGGGATGGAGAACTTGACAAGGCTAAAACGAATCACAAGAAAAATGAGATGATGGAGATTGGGGTCACTCTTTCTTTCTGATCTCAAATTTGTAGTCTTAAAACATCTGCAATCCAGTCAATTAAAAGAAACAACCTGAGATCAAGAAGCTCACTCCACGTGCTTTGGAATGTTGAATATTAATTGTGTGAAGTCTGTGTTTTTTACGCGAACTATTCATTATTTTCATCGTTGCTGCCATTTATATAGTGCTTCATACCGCTGATGAAGCACTCAAGCGCTTTAGTGAAACACACATTTTGAACCGTGACGAGAGGTCAGTGGCAGGAATATGTGCATTGATGAGCGCTCAGTGGAATGAGTACGGACTTCGGTTCTATAATCCAGTGGGATAAAAACACGCCACTAACAGTACCACCAGGCCTAGTGACGTGGAGGTATTCTCACTCTTAGCGAGTATAGGCTATTAAAGCGCCTCGTCCACTGAGCCTAATTATGCCAACAGCGTCTATCACAGCATACCTCAATAGGCTATTGGGTGGTTGCAATTTGGTGCACAGCGGACTCTAGATCACGCGAGATTGTAGGATCACAGATCATGCGATTCCATGCCTCAGCAATAGCCTTCACTGGATCAACAACAGGTCTTTCTTTAAATTAATTACATCAAATACACTATAGTGCTTAGAGTAAAGGCCCATCATGTCTGCAAGAGAACTTCAGTTCCAACCAGCCCATAAGCCCTTTTCACATCTGAAAACAGAGAATGCTATTAAAAACCTATGCAAAAATACAGACTGCCAGAATCTCGAACCCCCTTTTGTACCGCTTCGTACCGCTGATAGGCACCAACGCTTTAGTGAAACACACATTTTGAACCGTGACGAGAGGTCAGTGGCAGGAATATGTGCATTGATGAGCGCTCAGTAGAATGAGTTCGAACTTCTGTTCTATAATCCAGTGGGATAAAAACACGCCACTAATAGTACCTCCAGGCCTAGTAATGCGGAGGTATTCTCACTCTTAGCGAGTATAGGCTATTAAAGTGCCTCGTCCACTGAGCCTAATTATGCCAACAGCATCTATCACAGCATACCTCAATAGGCTATTGGGTGGTTGCAGTATGGTGCATAGCGGACTCTAGATCACGCGAGATTGTAGGATCACAGATCACGCGATTCCATGCCTAAACCATAGCCTTCCTTCACTGGATCAACAACAGATCCTTCTTTACATTAATTACATCAAATACACAATAGTGCTCAGAGTAAATGTCCATCATGTCTGCAAGAGAACTTCAGTTTCCACCAGCCCATGAGCCCTATTCACATCTGAAAACAGAGAATGCAATTAAAAACCTATGCAAAAATAAAGACTGCCAGAATCTCGAACTTCTTACAGAAATGGTGGCCTATATAAAATCCCACAATGATGCACATGGGCCGAAATATGCTATGTGTGGAGTGAAGAAACCTATTCCTACAATAAGTGGGAAGCCTGTCTGAAGCTCGGCCTGCCTATGACACATCTGTCTGTCGGGTGCCTATCTATTTTCTCAGTCCACACTACTCCGTGTCCCTACAGAAGCGCATAAAACTAGGCCTCGGCAAAATTGTAATTTAGCCAGAGTAATTAGTGTAATTTTGGTAAATTTATGTAATGGAATTTACCTGAAATTAGGCCATATCCGCTAATTTTCAGAGAAAAATGTTAACGCAAGGTGTACCTTTCGGGTAATTTTTGAGTGTAAAACTACAACTTGAAAGCACCAATAGTATGAACGAGAGCAGCCGGAAATTGACCCAAACTTACATTTGCGAGTCGATTTGTTACCCGAACGGATCGTGAGTGTGATATGCATTTTGCGTAGTAATGCATAATTTTGTTGTAATTTTGTGTAATCAAGTTTCACAAAATTACAGCTATTCCTACATAAGACCCAAAATGAAGTGCCCGTCTGAGACCTGCCCAACCCGTGACACACCTGGCTGACGTTGGTCCAACTTTCTCATGGTCACAGCCTCATCACCTAAACTAAAAAACAGGGGAAAAAGTAACTGTCGGGCGCGGTTGCCTCGAAAGAGATGAAAGTGGCAGTATTTCAATACAACACTCTCTATGAAAAAAAACACGTTGTGCCAACTACATCAAACAGCTGGTGATTACAATTAAACAAAGATGTGGCTGGCCTGAGCTCTGCCAACATCACACCTCACCCCCTCCTCCCCCTACAGCTGAACACTTTAAGGAACTCGACTCCTTGAGGAGAACCCATTACTTATCTTTAATAAATCTCATACATTAGTTAATGACCTGGATTTAAAAATGGGCTTGGCTCAAACAGCTGGCCGGCTGCTGTTTTTTTTAAATCCCAGGCCAGATGTAGTCCTGAACAAGGAAGTGGGGGTGGTGAGGCCTGGTCAGAGGACAAGATGTGCAGCTGGCCGGCGCCCCCACTTCTGGGCACGAGGCTGGCTCAGCACCGAGAAGAGGCTTCAGGGATGGAGGGGCAGAAAGCCCCTCCCCCTCCCTTTCTGACGCGCGCCACCCGGTGAGCCAATGAGAACTGGAGACGGAGGCGCGCGCTGCCTCTGGCATGCTAATAAAGCCGGGAGAAATCAATTTGATTTTACTTGTTCAGAAGTGTTTAGTTATAGATTCAGCGGGGAGCAGTCGGCGCGGCGCCGGCGCCCTGCTCCGCCAGGTGTACTGCGTACTAGGAAGACCGATGGATCTAGGTGGATGGACAGAGAGATAGACCGACAGACAGGCTGGCAAACAGGCCCCTCACCCCCAACTCTGGACATTACAGGCGTCCAGGTAGATATGCTGGGTCAAGAAATTAACAAAACATACTGGAATACGCGATACAAGGTTTGGCCAATCTTCAAACTTTTGTAGGTTGAACCCCCCAGCAGAAATTTCTGGAATCTGGTACACTACTCAATCGACTGCCATGTGCATATCACGGGCCATATTCGGCAAATAATGTTTAACACAGTAAGAGTGTTTAGTGAACTGCAGGTTTGTGAATTAGTGTGGTGAAATGACAGAGGCTTATTACACAGCTCAAAACAAAATTTTCCAAGATAAAATGTGCGCAAATCCTTTTTACTAGGATGCTTGGTTTTACACATGACCTAGATTAATAATAACACCACCAACATAAATGTGTGGACCCGTTTTGATCTAAAATTGCATGAAACAAAAACATTTCTCTGCAAATAGTAATAGACTCTCTCACATCAATCACATTAAAAAGAAATGAAACAAAACAGTATTTACAAGAATCTGTTTAGAAATTATTCCCGGCCATCAGGGCAAAAACAGAGCTGCCTCTATCAAGGGGACCCCTGAAAGGCTGGATTGCAGTGCGTGTAAATATGTCCTCAAGGGGACCCCTGAAAGGCTGGATTGCAGTGCATGTAAATATGTCCTCAAGGGGACCCCTGAAAGGCTGGATTGCAGTGCATGTAAATATGTCCTTTTGTAATTTAGGACGAAAACCTTGATGGGGCCCGACATGCCCATACTTGTATACAGGGGCGCAACTAGACCCGAACTCCGGGGGGGGGCTTGCACTCCCATCCAGGGCTGGCCCTACCCCTAGTCGCACATAGTGCAACAGTCTGTTTTTGGCACCCCTCACCCATTTCCTGATTCTCTATAGGGTGACAGAACTCCTGGGGGATGCGCAATATGGCGATCGCAGGTTACCCCAGGCAATGTTCTCTGTGAGCACCACCCTTTTCCAAAATACCTTATATGTGTCAGTTTCATCTTGCTCATTGCACGTCTGGAGTTGGTCAGAGGGTAGAGTGAACGTCTGGAGGGGGTTGGGAGGGAGGAGGAGGAGGGGGGGGGGGTCTATAGCTGCCGCACAGATGTAATAATGCATGGTCACTGCCTAACAAGCACTTCCAATGTATGTAAACATTAATACAAGAATTCACTTATACATAAGTTCTGCATTTGTAAGTCATGGCGTTCCTATGCTTTGAAGCCAAAATCAACAACTTCGCTCCTTCGTGACAAATCAGTGGGGTAGGTAGCAGCAAAAGATGTGCAGGCGCTGGAATGCAACGACTAAATCCTGTGGTCCTTACTACAGGAGCAATGCACATTTATCTGGTCCCTTGTGCAGAGGAATACATAAAAAAAAACACAAGGTGCGTTATTGTCTGTGCTGCAGGTGTATCACCAGGGCACCACTGAGAGGTGGCCATTTTGGGACGGACAAAATGTGACGGATACGTCCATCCAGAATCTCATCCCGGGTCTTGGTTCAGGTTAAGCAGTGTTCTGGACCAGTGGCGGCCGCCACACAAAGGGTGGTGAGGCAGGTGGAGGTAGTTTCGGAGGGAGGAGCAAGGGGGGGAGCGCACAGGGGTAATAATAATTTTTTAAAAATTGAACATACTTTTAGCTGCCGACCGCCTGCTGCGTCACACCTCTGTGTGCTCTTCCTGGTCCCAGGCTCCTAGCATCAACTGGGACAGACTCCCTGTGGAATCCCCGCGCTGCTCTCATTCTATGTGAGCAGCGTGGGGATTGTCCAGAGCAGGCTGAAAAGACACTCCGCTCAGGACACGGAGTCTGTGCAGTTTCTCCATCCCGGATGTACAATACGGCCATGGTTGGAGAAACCTAAGTGCAAATGTGTGTTTGGCCAGCCTAAGATGGCGGGCCAAAAACACATGAGCACTTAGGAGTGCATACTGCACTCCTCCTCCTCCCTCCTCCCATGCCCCGCCCAGCCTCTCACTGACCACGCTGGGTCAGAGCCGGAAAATGAAAAATAAACAACGATAGAACATAGGTTTCTTTTTCACCTCCTGGCTCTGAGCCAGTGAGGCGATGCTCCTCCGCCATTGCTGAGGAGCCGCCCCTGATCTGGAGCTATGGAGGATACCTTCTCACTGGAGCTTTCTACAACTTTCTGCTCTCCTGACGGTCAGGGCTGGTGCCCCTGGGCTCTGTGGCACTGCTTGACCCTCCTGACAGAGGTGTGTGGTAGAGATGTGCCGTGCATTGCACCCAGGCCTCTTTAATGTACTAACGGGTATGCCCAGATGTGGGTTCCGTACTCGCTATGCCACTGGATTCAGGCTATTGTGGCTGGTGAGGGGTGATACCCCGAAAGTGGTCCTAGGATGCTTGTTTCCGGTCCAGGAGGACCTGGCCTGGCAGCTCGGGCTGGACTATTGCCATTGAGAGCAAAGTCAAGACTGATTTTCGTATGGCTGGGTCCAAACTAGAATGGCGTGGTGAGAAATAAGAAATGATGGATTTAGCCCTAGATCTCTGTACTGCGGTGAGTGTTTGGTATTGTTCAGCATTTCGCCATCAATTGTTCTTTTTGCATCTTTAATGTTCTCAGTTGCTGGAACCCCTAGACCGTCCTCAGTGTTACAGAAGCCGCTGGGTACTTCCCCACTCAGGGGAGGGGCGTGTCCAGTGGATCCTTCTCAGAATGTTCCTGTCCACAAAATCACGATTCTGCCTTGCACGGAAGTGCAGAAGTGCCACTGCGTTCACACTGTCCTTTCTAGAGATACCTGCACGTACACACTTCTTGTAATAAAAGGTGTGCCTTGTTTATGTGGCACAGCCCAATTCTCTTCTTAAACGTGTGCTCAGTTTTGTACTTACTCCAAGTTCACACCACAGGCCTCGGGAAGCAATCGTTTCCATGAAGAAACGCCCTGTAGAACAGTATAGGACCCTGCATTTATTATGTTCACGGCAAATTAGAACATACCTTTGGATTCAAAGCAACATAACTTAGCAAGCATTGGCAAAGCCAAAAGGTCTCGGTTTATTGTGCTAACACACACACTTTAGCACATTTGAGTGGGATACAGAAGAGGGAGCCATCAGGAGCGGATATAGAAGGTTATACTTGTAAAGTAGTCACTTATACAGTTCAATCCAAGCACTCGAATGGAGGAGGAAGGATACACCCAAACAGCCAATAGCAAAGGATGAGAGATGGATACTCTACTGGGCTGAACCAATATGTGATAGGCAAAGTCTCAAGCCAATGACTGAAATAGGCGGTTCGAAGAAAGCAAGAGGTTGAAAGGGGTAGACCCACAGCCCACTCTATAAGACTGTGAGCAATAGGTCTGTTTGACAACTGTGATGTCACAACCCAGGCCTAAAAGGAGATTACATACTTTGGGGATTTTTCTAAAGTTTGAAAGTCCTCTTGAAATACAGCATTTCTGCTGTAAACATGGATTTGAACATCTTTGTCATAGACAGAGTCACTCTTCCCATACAATTTGATTACATTTTAGAATTTTAGGATTTTGTTTCATGTTGCAGAAAACACCCTCCCTGTATCCAAAAACAGGGGACGTTTTACACTATGTCGGCAAAATTGTCAGCTCTACGTGACAAAACCATCAGTCAAAAGCTGAAAGGAGACCATTTAACGGATGCAAGCTGTCAGGTGACTCCTGCCCCCACGTGTAGCCATTTCAATAACTTTGATTTTTCAACATTGGCAAATTAGGGAGCAAACGAAGGGTTAAGTGGCAAGTGCAGAAAATTAATTTTTAATTGGCAAGAGTTGTGACATTACGTGTTCAAGTCACCCCAACTACAGGTGAGGCTGACAGCAAGCAGGGTAGGGGGAAGTGAATAGAAACCGCTACCTCGCATGCTAAAACTACACGTGGCTTAGCAACGCAGTCAATACCAGGACCGTGTGGTTACCACGAGTTCCATTACGATGCAAGTCATTACAACAACTTGCTTTAGGGAAGCACTGTATTTTGGAATAGTTTAAATTACTAATCCAACTCCAGTCGGTGTACCAGTAGGGAAGGTGTTAGACTTAAAATCCAACACCACATTTCCTAAAGCAAGTCGTTGTGACGTGCGTTGTAATGGAACTCGTGGTAACGGCGCAGTCATGGTACTGACCATTGCAAAGGCACTAAGATGTAATGCCTGCTTTGTAATTGACATTTCCAGGGCACAGAGACAGATAATCTAGAGGAAAACAGAGATAGACATGGAAAAAACAGATAGCAAGGAAGAGACAAAGGCGTCCAACAAATGAGATGTGGGTTACGAGAGGAAGTGACAGAGATGAAGACATCAAACTGAGGACATATGGCAACAGACAAAGGCAGACTTTGAACAACCAAAATGCAAGTGTGACATAAACATCCAAGAAGAGATAGACCACGATAAAGAAAAAGACATTAAACCAGGTAGGGAGGGAAAGATACAGGCAGGAATTGAGCATGTAAAATAGCATGATAGAGACAGACGCCCATTGAGGAAACATGGAGACCAAGAAAGACAGATATCAAACTAGAGATGTGTATTAAGAGAGACAGCCAGCTAGGCCAATATCAATCAAGCAATATGAGGTCATAAAGTTGGAAGGCTTTAAAGTGACAGCTGAAGAGAGAGAGAGACAGATGCATATACCAGTGCATAAGCAGAAACACAGCAAGACAGACATAGGCGGATAGTCAACAAACAAGAGTTAGGCAGAAGCAACTAGCCAGACCGCGATAAAGCAATGCAAACATTAAGCAAGAAAGGCAGAGACAGCTCAAATAAAAACCAACGCAAGCATAGCCAAAGTCAGAGCCTTGAACTGAACTCGCGAGGCAACGGGTGGCCGGTGGAGTTGTGTCAGCATGGGGGAAAACGTGGACATGTTTGGTAAATTTCAGACAGTCCCCGCTGCAGAATTTTGTAGCTCAAACTTAGTGAGATCAGACCTCGAAACCCCCACAAGAACGCATTTTCATAAGCGAGTTTTGCTCCTTTGACCGCCATGGCGATGGTTTCTTTAGCATCTTGCATAAGTAGGTGACACGACAAGCACAAGACCATCACGTGGAAGTCAGAGGTCCGGGTGATCTTAAATCACTTGGGAGCCAACTCAGGCCTCTTCTCCTAAGGTCGCGGCTACCTTTAAGTTGGATGTCCAGTTCTCCACTCGAAAGCACCAGTAGCCAAAGAATTTATTTTTGAGCCAATGGTCCGTACCGATGACCAAGGACTCACGTTTGCCAGCATCCTGAGTCAACTCGTTTTTATCCATAAAATTGTGGATAAAGGCAACACCTCAGGCAAGGCTAGAAGCAAACGGAAGCACCACCTGAGCATCAGCAACATCATTTTGAGAGTAGACTAGAAAACTGGGTAAAATTACTGAAACGAAGGGGGCGGAGCAAGCATGTGTATCGTGGCCCTTCACCCTTCTATAGTCTTTCCTCAGTCTTTACCAATGACCCCTCTTGATGCTCCGACCATGGTTGACAATGACCACGAAGATGTCACCGACACCCCAATCAGAGTTCTACGATGATCAAACATGACAGGATGGTCAAGACCTAGGGCCCCCAAATCCACTATATTCAAGATGGTGGTTTGAGCAACAATCAGTGCGGCTTCTATAACTCTATGGGGATGAAAGATGGGTCGTCGATCTCACAGGAGAGAATTTGATCCAACAAGTTTCTGTATCCGCAAAGTAGATACCGTCACCAAGATATTGAGCAGGCAGCGGGCATTACCGATCGGCCAATCATTTCTGGCATCCACTACATTAAAATCTATGTTTTAAAAAAATATATATCAACAGTGGTGATAACGAAGACTCCTTAACCTCACTGTGTCAGAGACTCCCCATAAACAGTAATTTATGATCTTATTAAAATAAAGAATCCACGCCTTAAAAGCCTTCCTGCCCAGTTTCTTTATGACATGGGTGCCCAAGGGAGAAAGGAGTCTTCGCAAACCTCACAATCGTTTCATCCAACGTACTCTCTTTAAATGAGGA